>NC_079426.1:27817101-28117101 GCF_026213295.1 Gadus chalcogrammus
TTTGTCCTTCAGGGCGTTCGCTGCCAAATACCTGGCTACTGCCGCCCTCATCTGGGCCGGGGTATCTGGGTCAGGTTTTGCTTCCCTTAGGCGAGGTAGCACATCGAGCGAGGCCATGATGTCTGGAAAGGCGCGTCTGCTGGGGCTAGGCGTGGGTGAGCAGTTGGGGGCCGCTGCCTGGTGTTGCGGCAGGAGTGCTGCAGGCGTTGTTTCGGCCAGCAGGGGGAGGCGTTGAGGGTACTGGATAGGCGCCGCTGCAAACCAGCAGGGGTAGGCGTAGAGGTAGATGCCGGTGTTGGTTAGCAGGGGGAGCGTTGAGGCAGGTACCGGGGTTGGCCTGCAGGGGGAGGTTAGGTGGGGGTTGGGGTCGCGGCACAGGGGCTGCGAAGTACTAAGAGTGTTTGGGTTTTTTGGGATTCACAACTTATTTATCGATAAAGAAACTTTTCTTGATTTCTATCTGAACGACAAAAGGCTGTGATAACCTATTACCTATAGCCAACACTTAAATGACCAAGCACACACTATTCGCACCTCGTGTTGTGAGTGTATCCGTCAATAAACAAGTATTCAATGGGATGGGGACAGGGATCTGCAACAGGACCTGCGGAGAGGGTGGAGTTAAGGTGGAGAATTGTAATAAAAAATAAAAAGGGGTGGGGGGGTTTACTCCAGGGCCTGCGGAGAGATGAAAAGGGTGGGAAGGGGGTTTACTCTAGGGCCTGCGGAGAGATGAAAAGAGTGGGAAGGGGGTTTACGATAGGATGTGGGGACAGGGACAGAAGGGTGGGGAGGGGGGGGTGAGTTTACGACAGGATTTGGGATATTGGGACAAAAGGATTGGGACGGGGGGGGGGTCTGACGACCGGATCTTTAGAGACAGGGACAAAAGGGTTGGGGTTATCAAAAGGAGTTTACGACCCGATCTGTAGAGACAGAGACAAAAGGGTTGGGGTTATCAAAGGAGTTTACGACCGGATCAGTAGAGACAGAGACAGAAGGGATGGGGTTATCAAAGGGGTTTTCTAGCGTATTGGAGAAAAAGTACAACAACTATTCGAGTTGTTCCAGTCCTACCGGACTGCGAAACCAGGCCACAAGATGGCACCGGTGCCGAGAGAGAGAGATCTGCTTTTGCCTAGGTCAGAGGTTATGCAGTCTTAACAAAAGACTGACCATTCATCCCCTACCGACTTGCAGGAGAGAGAGAGAGAGATGAGAGAGATGAGAGAGATGAGAGAGTGAGTGAGTGAGAGAGAGAGAGAGGGGGGGAGAGGGAGAGGGGGGAGAGGGAGAGGGGGGGAGAGAGAGGGGGAGAGAGAGAGAGAGAGAGAGAGAGAGAGAGAGAGGGAGGGGGGAGGGAGAGAGAGAGAGAGAGAGAGAGAGAGAGAGAGAGAGAGAGAGAGAGAGAGAGAGAGATCTGCTTTTGCTTAGGTCAGAGGTTATGCAGTCTTAACAAAAGACTGATCATTCATCCCCTACTGACTTGCAGGAGAGAGAGAGAGATGAGAGAGATGAGAGTGAGTGAGTGAGAGAGAGAGAGAGATCTGCTTTTGCCTAGGTCAGAGGTTATGCAATCTTAACAAAAGACTGACCATTCATCCCCTGCTGACTTGCAGGAGAGAGAGAGAGAGATGAGAGAGTGAGTGAGTGAGAGAGAGAGAGAGAGAGAGAGACAGGGGGGGAGAGGGAGAGGGAGAGAGAGGGGGAGAGAGAGAGAGAGGGGGGGAGAGAGAGAGAGAGAGGGAGGGGGAGAGGGGGAGGGAGAGAGAGAGAGGGGGAGGGAGAGAGAGAGAGTGGGAGGGAGAGAGAGAGAGTGGGATATAGAGAGAGAGAGAGATAGGATGTAACACGTATGTTGAGCCCCCCTGTTGCTCTAGAGCAATGGCGTTTGTTTCAAAAAAGGGGTTAGACTATAACGACTGTGAAGGTATGAACAAAGGAAACGCACGTTTCCAAGACGCGTGGTCCCTTTAAATCGTACACCACATGGTACATACAAAAGGCTGTAGAAACAAACTAGTTTTGACCCAGGTAGCACTAGTCAAACGCATTTATTGGATCTCTATAAGAAGTATGAGATTCCTGCAAGTTTGTCCCCACGGCGGGTTAGCGAGGCACTCAAAGCAGATGGGTTATAACTGCGTAAGTTTGCCTCTACGGCTGCGTTATATACTATACAAACTTGCAGTTTCGATTTTCAATGGACCGGGCCTGGAGGAATCAAACCCATTCAAACTCCCCAGCAAACAAAGCTACGCCACCGGTTTTATGCAAGTAAGCTAGATTAACGTTAATATTTGACCTTTTTTGCCCCACCGTAATGGCTCAAACGTTTACTGGTCGGTTCTTTTGTACTGGCTTAACATCCGTACATTCTTCACACAACACAAAAACCACAGGTATTATTTCTCCCACGCGGTACATACAGTAGATCTAGACGGAATCGGATACTGTCTATCTACGAAACCATATAAAATACACTCCTAGATCTTTGCTTCGTGAGCTCGTTATTTAATTACAATCTGTTAGCGTATCCGAGGCCGTTTATCTAACCGGCTGTATGAATTTAAACCAGTCCGAGATTACACGGCCCCGCAGCCTGACGGAAGCAGTACAAGCTATTCACCTAATGTTACTAATCTAACTATACAGAGTTTAGTCATTGACAACAGGTTCTGTTTACCTTTCTTGTGGCGCCTGTAAGTAGCTTGTACTGCTTTCCGAACGGCCTCGCGGTCGCCAGTCTCGGTCCGGGCCTTTCCAAGAACGTCAGGACGTCACCAAATTGCAGAGTTCTTCAGGGAAAGAGGGGTCGAATCCAAAGGAATAGCTTTAAAGAGACTTTATTTGTATAAAGTATTTTCGGTATGGTAAACTGATACTCTGAAGCAAAGAGAGGTTGAAGATGTATTCTAAGCACGTGCGAGAGTATTCTCCTAGCTGATCCTAGCCATAAACCCACCTATGTCTAATCGCTGCCGGGAGAGTTCTGAAGACAATCCGGATCTGTCGGCTGTTATGGTCAGAACAGCGCGGTCCGGAAGTAAGGGGGGGGGGGGGGGAGCCGATGTGAGATAACTCTCGGGTTTCTCGCCTGGTCTGTGATGCTGCCTTCTGTGGCTAAAGTATTTATTACAGCCTTCAGTAAGGTCTTGCTCCCCTTGTGGCTATGTATGGTATTTACGGCTAATATGTTTGGTCCTGCATCATTGGGTCTATGTGTGGGTAGCTTTGATTCTTAAAATACGTAACATTAGCGTAGAAGTGGATGGGGAAGGGTCATCAACGTGTTGTTACGACAGTCGAAGTTGTAGGGGGAGCTCAATGCCAGCACAAACCAAGAAAACAGCAAAGAAGTTCCCAAAGTTGCATAGTTCCCCTTCAACTATGGTATTTGCAAACATACTCTCACCCAAACAGCTCTATTAGTATGTAAAAAACGTTCAACCTTTAGATTTCCGGGTTGTTCTAGCGGACTAATTTATTTTTGATAAAGCTCATATGTTTCCATGGTATCACATCAATTCACCAGAGGAAGATAAAACTACAAATAACAAAAAAAATTACATTGTTTTGTTTTTTTTGGTTTGCAAATCATACCAGACTATTCATACGGTTCATCTACGTCACATTATCTGGAACGCCGCCATTTGCACAACCGATCTCGCCAAGTATGGCCGCCCACACCGCTCATCTGAACGTTAGAGAGGGACAGAGATATTGGTTGCCTAGTAACGGGGACGCTGGTGAGTCTAACGCCGCTCTGTCTGGCTTGTTTTTATTCAGTATTTTTAATATTTTTCACGAATGCATTGAACTTTTTTTTTTTTTTTTTTTACTTAAGTTTACTAGTTATATATAGTCACTTTTCGCTATTGTAAGTGCGCCAGTTTTCTTTATTTTTACGTGTTTTATGCGTGGAGTCGTACAGTTGCTTGACAGTTGGTGGATGACACACCAGCCTGCGCCGGTGTGCTCCACGAAGCACACCAGTTCGGACTGATCCGCTGCCACCCTGCCAGCTCTCCTGGACGCTTACCTGCGCCCGCGGATTGCTGTCAATCGCGGAGGACGCCACCTCCCTGCTACACCGCTACCCGACAGTGTTCATCTGCTGGCCGGCTAGACTGCTGCTAACCCCCCGGCGCCGTCCAACTGGCTTCCCCATCTCCAGCGTAGCTACAACCGGCATGCTCCACTCCTCTGCCTCCGCTGTGCTAGCTCTGTGGCTTCACCATAATCGCCTGGATCATCTACCGCTGGCTTACGCCGCTGCCGACTTCACAACATGTGGATTTTTAACCTGTTCCTCTTGATTGTGCTATGTTCGACTCTCACGTCACGAGCGCATCTCTGCCGCTCCGTTACTCGGTAACGGTGATGTTACGTCTCTGGATCTTCTCAAGGACCCCCCCACCTCAGCTTGCATCCCACCACGACATTCTCAAATGACCATAATACATCCACCGAGGCTCTGGACAGAATTTTCAGTACACTCAAAACAGCAACAAAAACATCCGCTCCTTCTGGTCCACTGGGCCCCGCCCCCTTCCTCACACAGCCCGTAGGGTCAGTCCTGTCAATCACAGTGTACTGTCCCCTAACACCAGATCCCTCAGTAATAAGGCCCTTTTGATAAATGACTTTATTGTTGACCAGAGCCTAGACATTCTCTGCCTCACTGAGACCTGGCAACAACCAAATTACTTCTCCCATCTAAATGAGGCTGTCCAGCCAGGTTTTTCTTTTATTAGTAAACCCCGGGTTACTGGGAGGGGGGGTGTCCTAGCTTTCCTCCACCATGATGACATCACAGTCACCACTGTCACAGTCCCCCATCACTCCTCCTTTGAATGTCTAGCTGTAAAACTCACAGGCCCCAAACCCACTATCATTGTCACCATTTACAGACCACCAAAACTCTCTGCCGTTTTCCTCAATGAATTCTCATCACTACTTACATCTGTATGTGCAATGTCCCCCACTGTTATCCTCCTTGCTGATTTCAACATCCACATTGATAACCCATCCTGTACTTTTGCTAATGACTTCACATCACTTCTGGACTGTCTTGGCATCACACTACATGTCCCAACCCATAACAAAGGTCACATTCTGGATTTAATCTGCTGCACTGACATCACTCCCACTAACCTTGATGTCATTGATTTCCCCATCTCCGACCACAAAGCTGTAATTTTTGACATTCATACCCAACTACACAAAACCAAGGAACAACGGACCATCTCCTTCAGAAACATCAAACTTATCAACACCACAGACCTCTCCACCCTGATCAGCTCCTCCCCAACCCTCCCCCAGCATCCTCCCTGACTGACCTAGTGACTCACTACAATAACTGCCTCTCCTCTTCCCTCACCACCCTGGCCCCCCTGAAAACCTGCTCAGTCTCATTCACTCACACTGCTCCCTGGTTCACTCCTCATCTGCGCCAGCTCAAAGCCACTGGTCGTTGACTTGAGCGACTCTACAATAAGACTCAACTCACTGTACACCGCCAAATGTATTCGGACCACCTCCATCCTCCTCCCTCACTACTGGTACTGTACCCCCCACTCTCAAGCTGGCTGCCATCACTCCCATCCTGAAAAAACCTGGTGCTGACCCAACTGACCTTACCCATTACCGGCCCATCTCCAATCTCCCTTTCATCTCCAAAACACTTGAAAGGGTGGTTGCCGCACAACTACAGTGCCACCTACCAGCCCTAGTCAAAATCACCAACGACCTCCTCTGTGCAGCCGACTCTGGATTACTCACCATTCTCATCCTCCTTGATCTCAGCGCAGCATTCAACACCATCTCCCACCCTCTGCTCCTGGACCGCCTGGCTGGCATTGGGATCACTGGTGCTGCACTCTCCTGGTTCACATCCTACCTCACCGGCCGTCAACAATTTGTTCATCTAAGCAACCAAAAGTCTGGGTGTTCAGGTGTCTCACTGGGTGTCCCCCAGGGGTCAGTCTTGGGTCCACTCCTGTTCACCACTTACCTCCTCCCGCTGGAGATATCTTGAAAGCGTTCAAGAGCACTGATGCCTACCAATAAGCTGTGGCTGGATGGGTGAAGGAGGCTAAAGTGAGGCACTTGGCTACCAATAATCTTTATCTGATAATGGCAAAGTTAAGTAGGACTACTATATATTTGTGACTTCTTGTGAACAGTTTGTGGTGGGTTACTATCATTGATCGTTGAAATCAGTCATCAAATCATAGACGATAATTTCGCCGGGGATGCTTGGGACGAGTTTTCTTCAAGATTCATTATTTTGGACAATGAATGAGGTATTAATACCCAGGGTTGGAACTAACGCGTTATTAAGTAACGCGTTACAGTAACTACGTTACTTTTGCGGTAACGAACACTGTAACTAATTACTTTGTCAAAATCAGTAACGCGTTTATCGTTACTGCGATTTAAACAGGCTCGTTACTCGTTACTTCACGTGCATAACCCAGGAATAAAGTTTCCGTGGTGGAAGTGAAGCGGACGTGAGTCACGTGACGCAGCGACGCGCAAGTAAACAAATTAAAACAATGGCGGCAGTCGACGACAGTCCGGGCGTTGTATTTCTCTCATGGAAATATGCACATTATTTTTCCTTTCTGACGGCAAAAGACACAAAGAATATTTTGGTGACCTGTCATCTATGGGGAGGTTCGAAAACTCTAGCCACATCAAAAACTATGAATTCTAATCTGATGAAACATCTTCAGAAACAACACGCATCTACCAAGCTAGTTGAAAAAGGCCCTGCTGCTAACGTCAGCTCCGCCGACGCTAAAGGAGAAGCCACTCCAGCCAAACAACGAAAGCTTGATTTTACAAAGCCTGTTGCACAGTCTATAACCCAGACACAGCTAAACCGATTGATTGCCAGGTATGTTGTCGGAAGACATGCAACCTATCTCAACGTTTGAGTCCCTTGCTTTCAGAGGACTGGTTAGTAAAATACCTGTGCGAGGGAGAGACGGTGCTGCGCCAGCACCATGCAGAAAGACGTTTTTCCCGTTACCTTGACGAAGAATATGCTAACATGGAGTCCCAGCTCAAAAAGACATTTGATGAGTTAGAACATGTCTCCACAACAGCAGATATATGGACTGCGCATAACAAAAGTTTTATTGGCGTAACCGCACACTGGATAAATCCACACAACATGCAACGTGAGAAAGCAGCGCTGGCATGCAGGAGATTTAAGGGTCGACATACGTATGACACTATTGCAAGTGAGCTTGATAACATAAACTCATCCCATGGCCTATCCTTCAAAATCACAGCAACTGTAACAGATAACGGTTCAAATTTCGTCAAGGCCTTTCAAGTGTATCAGCCACCACCTGAGTCGGACGACTCTGAAGATGGGGAGGATGAGACGACTTTTGTTTCCATTGGGGATGTGCTGCAGAACGGTGCTGGTCGTGTTGATGACGTGATTTCTTTACCTCCACATCAGAGATGCGCGTCCCACACATTGAACCTCATTTCTTGCACTGATATGGATAAGTGGCTGTTGTCAAAACCTGAAACGAAAGCCATTTACAGAAATGCCACCACAAAATGTGCAGGGCTGTGGAACAAGGCCAGTCGTTCCACAGTGGCCGCTGAAATTGTGGACGACCTTATTAATAATAATAATAATAATACATTTAATTTAGAGGCGCCTTTCAAGAAACCCAAGGTCACCTTACAGAGCATATAGTCATCATAAATCGTTTAAAAAAAACAAGACATTGTGGAAAAAATAAATAAATAAATAACTAAACATAATAAATAAAAAAGAAATAAAACAAAAACAAGACAAAACAAAACAAACAAACAATCAAAACAGTGATCAGTTAGACGTTGTGTGCGAGTTTGAACAGGTGAGTTTTGAGTTGTGACTTGAAGGTTGTAATGGTGTCTGACTGTTTTATGTGTGGGGGGAGGGAGTTCCAACAGCTGAATGACGTCGTGATGTGGGGATACATAGTAGTCCAGCAGAGTTTGAGCGGAGGGAGCGGGAGGGTGTGTATTCTTGGAGGAGGTCGCAGAGGTAACTGGGGGCTAGGTTGTGGAGAGCTTTGTAGGTGAGGAGTAGGGTTTTGTATTGGATGCGGTAGTGTACTGGGAGCCAGTGAAGTTGGATGAGGACAGGGGTGATGTGGTCAGATGATTTGGTGCGGGTAATGATCCGGGCGGCTGAGTTCTGAATGATCTGCAGTCTGTTGATGAGTTTGGTGGGGAGTCCGGTGAGGAGGGCGTTGCAGTAGTCTATGCGTGATGTGACAAATGAGTGAACTAGGATTTCAGTGCTGGATTGGGTCAGTGATGGGCGGAGTCTGGCGATGTTGCGGAGGTGGAAGAATGCAGTCCGGGTGATGTTGTGATATGGGGTGCGAATGAGAGGGTGTTGTCCAGGATGACGCCGAGGCTCTTGACTTTGGAGGAGAAGGGTACTGGGAATCCATCGATGATTATGAGTGGAGCTGGGGTGTGTTGTGATTTAGTGAGGGTGGATTTGGATCCGATGAGCAGGGCCTCGGTCTTGTTTCCATTGAGTTACAGGAAGTTCCTGCTCAACCAGCTCCGGATCTCTTCCAGGCACGTGATGAGGGAGGTGGGGGGGATGGCAGCGGTGGGTTTGGTGGAGATGTAGACCTGTGTATCGTCAGCGTAGCAGTGAAAATTGACCCCATGGTGACGGAGGAGTGTGCCCAGCGGGAGGAGGTAAGTGGTGAACAGGAGTGGACCCAAGACTGACCCCTGGGGGACACCCAGTGAGACACCTGAACACCCAGACTTGTGGTTGCTTAGTTGAACAAATTGTTGACGGCCGGTGTGGTAGGATGTGAACCAGGAGAGTGCAGCACCAGTGATCCCAATGCCAGCCAGGCGGTCCAGGAGCAGAGGGTGGGAGATGGTGTTGAATGCTGCGCTGAGATCGAGGAGGATGAGAATGGTGAGTAATCCTGAGTCGGCTGCAAGGAGGAGGTCGTTGGTGATTTTGACTATGGCTGTTTCAGTGCTGTGTTTTGGACGTAAACCAGATTGGAACGATTCGTAGAGATTGTTTGTGTCGAGGTGGGACTGTAGTTGTGCGGCAACCACCCTTTCAAGTGTTTTGGAGATGAAAGGGAGATTGGAGATGGGCCGGTAATGGTTAAGGTCAGTTGGGTCAGCACCAGGTTTTTTCAGGATGGGAGTGATGGCAGCCAGCTTGAGAGTGGGGGGTACAGTACCAGTAGTGAGGGAGGAGTTAATTATGTTGGTGATCATGGGGGAGATGGACGGAAGACATGTTTGACAAGGGAGGTGGGAAGAGGATCGAGCTGACAGGTGGTGGTTTTGGCTTTGCGGATGAGTTCTGAAACGGTCTGTTCTGTTACTGGGGTGAAGTCAGAGAGGGAGCTGATGAGAGGTTTGCCAGAGGTGATCATCCAGGGTGGGTCATCAGAGGGGGTGCGAGATGAGGCCAGTTGTTGGTGAATGGTGTTGATTTTAGAGCTGAAGAAGTCCAGGAATGCAGTGCATTAGGTGGTGGAAATGTCTGGAGGGAGGGATTTAGGAGGCTGAAGTAAGTGGCTGACTGTTGAGAAGAAGACTCTGCTGTGGCCTGTACCAGTGTTGATGAGGTTGGAGTAGTATGAGGTTTTGGCAGTGGTGAGGGCATTCTTGTAGTGATGGAGGTGGTCCGAATACATTTGGCGGTGTACAGTGAGTTGAGTCTTATTGTAGAGTCGCTCCAGTCGACGACCAGTGGCTTTGAGCTGGCACAGATGAGGAGTGAACCAGGGAGCAGTGTGGGTGAATGAGACTGAGCGGGTTTTCAGGGGGGCCAGGGTGGTGAGGGAGGAGGAGAGGCAGTTATTGTAGTGAGTCACCAGGTCAGTCAGGGAGGAAGCTGGGGGAGGGTTGGGGTAGGAGCTGATCAGGGTGGAGAGGTCTGTGGTGTTGATAAGTTTGATGTTTCTGAAGGAGATGGTCCGTTGTTCCTTGGTTTTGTGTAGTTGGGTATGAATGTCAAAAAGTACAGCTTTGTGGTCGGAGATAGGGAAATCAATGACATCAAGGTTAGTGGGAGTGATGTCAGTGCACCAGATTAAATCCAGAATGTGACCTTTGTTATGGGTTGGGAGGTTGACATGTTGTGTGATGCCAAGACAGTCCAGAAGTGATGTGAAGTCATTAGCAAAAGTACAGGATGGGTTGTCAATGTGGATGTTGAAATCACCAAGGAGGATAACAGTGGGGGAAATTGCACATACAGATGTAAGTAGTGATGAGAATTCATTGAGGAAAACGGCAGAGGGTTTTTGTGGTCTGTAAATGGTGACAATGATAGTGGGTTTGGGGCCTGAGAGTTTTACAGCTAGACATTCAAAGGAGGAATGAAGGGGGACTGTGACAGTGGTGACTTTGATGTTATCACGATGGAGGAGAGCGAGGCCACCCCCCCTCCCATTAACCCAGGGTTTACTAATAAAAGAAAAACCTGGTGGGACAGCCTCATTTAGATGGGAGAAGTCATTTGGTTGTTGCCAGGTCTCAGTGAGGCAGAGAATGTCTAGGCTCTGGTCAACAATAAAGTTATTTATCAAAAGGGCCTTATTACTGAGGGATCTGGTGTTAATCAGACAGAGTTTCAGACAGGTGAGTGGAGTGTAGCAGGTTGCTTTGAGCAGAGGGGACAGTACACTGTGATTGACGGGACTGACCGTACGGGCTGTGCGAGGAGGGGGGCGGGGCCCAGTGGACCAGAAGGAGCGGATGTTTTTGTTGCTGTTGGATGTATTTTGCCTCGGTGGATGTATTTTGGTCGTTTGAGAATGTCGTGGTGGGATGCAAGCTGAGGTGGGGGGGTCCTTGAGAAGATCCGTAGACGTAACATCTCCGTTACCGAGTAACATCTCCGTTACCGAGTAACGGAGTGGCAGAGATGCGCTTGTTACGTGAGAGTCAAACATAGCGCAATCCAGAGGAACAGGTTAAAAATCCACAGGTTGTGAAGTCGGAAGAAGCCAGCGGTAGATCCAGGCGGTTATGGTGAAGCCACAGAGCCAGCACAGCGGAGGCAGAGGAGTGGAGCAAGCCGGTTGTAGCTACGCTGGAGACGGGGAAGCCAGTTGGACGGCGCCGGGGGTTAGCAGCAGTCTAGCCGGCCAGCAGGTGTCATCCACCAACAGCTGCACGACTCCACGCACAAAACACAAAACACGCAGACATTTAACGTTCAGAAATAAATAAATAAATCAAGAAAACTGACGCAGTTACTTAACTTAACTTTGTAGTCCGATCCGAGGTCCAGAAGGGTTTCAGACAGAAGGTGTTGAAAGTAAGCAAAAGAAAACTGATAAAAAGTTAAAAGACTAGTTAGAAAAAGAAAAAGAAAATCGCGAAAAAATAATGTTCAGAATGACGTTCCGGTGAGCAGCAGCAGCAGCAGCGTTCAAAAGGCAACAGCGTCCACCAACTGTACGACTCCACGTATAAAACACGTAAAAATAAAGAAAACTGGCGCACTTACAATAGCGAAAAGTGACTATATATAACTAGTAAACTTAGCTAAACTACTAAAGACCAAAAAAAAACGACAAAATGTTCAATGCAATCGTGAGAAATATTGAAAATACTGAATAAAAACAAGCCATACAGAGCGGCGTTAGACTTGCCAGCGTCCCCGTTACTAGGCGGTTTGGTTTATTGCAAAGAAGCTACTAGTACCTTGCACAACCAGGTGGAACTCGTTCTATGATGCTCTGGAGCGAATTTCTAAGATATCTGTGCCCGAGCTGAACACCCTCTCCTCCAAACAGTTGAAATGTTTCAGTGAAAGGGAATATCAGTGTATCAGGGGTACTGTGCTGTCATGCAACCACTTACAGTGGCGCTGGACATTCTTCAAGGAGAAGAGAATTGTTTTTACGGCACACTCCTACCCACACTAGAATCAGTGATGACCAAGACTTTGGAAATTAAAAATGGTCTGCAAATCCTTGTTGGGCTCCCAGATGCAGTTGACCAGGTAAGAGATGTTATTTTCTTTTGCGTTTATCTTTCTTTAAATTAATAGCTCAATTGCATTTTTATTCATATTGTGCTGTTAAGTCTTATGTGTGTATGCTATTACTGTTTGAGATACTTTTATCTCAATAAATAAAATAAATACAACAGATAGGCTAGGCCTACACAAATTAAAATACATTCTATATAAAACGATGCTGTTAATGTTTAATGCATTTGTTTTTTAAACAATGACTAGGCCTACTGTCTCCTGCTAGTGGTGCAACGGTTCACGGGTTTCCCGTGATCCGTACGGATCAACCCTCACGGTTGCGTTCACGTGATCAGCGCATGTTTAAAGGACAATTCCGGTATTAACAGCATCAAGTATCGTAGCGAAATACAGTTTCTGTTGTGTTGTATTCGGCGTTCCGTAAATCCCATTGAAACGGAAACCGGAATCGGACGCAGACATGTTAATGTTTGGTTGTAGTCTTTTCGCTCGGTTCTCCGTATCAACAGTAGGGCTAGAACCGATCGAAAAGACTACAACCAACCTCCCTTGCAATGAGCAATCGTCTTCCAACCGAAATCAATGGATTTACAAAATGCCAAATAAAACACGAAAGAAACTGTATTTCGCTAGCATACTTGATAAAAAAAAAGAAGGTGTGGATGTCTGCATTGCCTGGGGAGAGTGTAGACTCTAAACTCTCCCCAGGCAATGCAGACATCCTGAATTGTAAATCCAGGGTTAGGGATTAATTACTATCCATGTTAAAAAGAAGAAGGAATAATGCCTCAGATAAATATTGACTATGCTTAATGGAAGCAGGGTTATTACCTAATTTTTCACTTTATTTTGTTTTTAGACATTTGAAGATTTTATTGAAAGTCACATTTGTCTTGTTATCTTTATTGTTGTTGTTGATCCGAAAATGATCCGACCCGTGACTCAAAAACCGTGACACGACACGATCCGAAACGTGAGTTTTGTGATCCGTTGCACCACTATCTCATGCAATAATGTTTTTTTGCACTCTTGGTATGCGTCATTACAGGCAGTCAAAACAAGGTTTGCACGTGTCCTTGGAAGTGAAGATGCTGTCCTGGCTGCTGTCACACTACCAAAATTCAAGCTTCGTTGGTTGCATGACCAGGAGCGGAAGGACCTGGCAAAGGCAACTCTGCTGGCTGAGTGCAGAAAACTTCTCCCTGAGCAAGAGCAGCAACAACCAGGTACCAGCGCCATCAAGACAACACGGCGCCCGGGATCTAACAAAGAGGATGAGTTATTTTTAGGGATGCACGATATATCGGCAGTGATATCGTTATCGGCCGATGTTAGTCATTTTTTAACATATCGGCCTCGGCCCGATAAGTAAAACTGGTCCGATATTAACAGCCGATATTTATTTCCTAGTCTAGTTGCCGTTTTGTGTGTTTTTTGCCCATGCGCAGCTTGTTTGGTCATGTGACATTGTCAGTGACGCAGCCAGAGACGCACGGAGAGGCAGTACAGGAGTGTTTGTCACCTTAAAGGTTGGGTATGGAATTTGCTTTTTTGGCCATTTTTGCAAAATTACTTGAAATCCTTATCATAACCCGCTTACAGCCACTGAGTTAGAAGTACTGACATGAAAATTAAACAAGTCAATCATCTGTGGAACGGGCAGGGCTCGAAAAACTCCAGCCAATCATTTGGATTGCCACCTCGTTGCATTGGACAGTAAGTACGTCAATCAACGGTCGTACTGCACTCCCCCTCCCCCGCGCGCGACCCCTTCGTGCAGTACTCGTGACCCAGACTCCCAGAGCAAGCTCCTGTTTGTTGTTATCCTGCGGTAGCTACTGGAACTAGTTAATCCACATTTGGACCTAGCAGTAGAAGACAATTTCCATGGCAGACAAGACGCCACCATCCCCACCACCACCACCACCACCAGCAAAGAGAAGGAAAACTCTTTTTCAGAGAGTAATTGATAATAAAAATTATCAATTACTCAATTACTTGTTTTAATTATTAATAAAAACGCTGAAAGAGAAAAACTGAAATCAAGAATAATCCTAGGCGCTGCTTTAGAACGTTGGCGGCCACTGAAGGACGAGAAGGGTCTAAAAACCGATGCTTGTGTGGCGGTTGACCTAGTTTCAAAGTTTATACCGTTTATACTCGGTAATAATAATACCGGTGTTGAGACGAGTGTATTACTCGTTGTGAAAATGTCCACACCGCAGCAACCCTAGTGAAAACCAGGACTTCCAATACAATTATATGAAACAAACATACATTTTCTAAAAATAGTAATGATTTATGTGACCGTTTAATGTTTATAACATCTGGTGCAACCATAGCCGCGAGAACGTATTCTCAGCAGGGGGTGCTGGAAAAAAAAAACTCAGCCTGCACTAGACTCGCAACTCGTTACATTGATAAAAAAGATATATAGCAGCGCAGCTCAATTACACCAGTGCATGCGCGCACAGTTGAAAATCGATCGTTGTGTTCACTTCCTTCACACCATGGTTCACATCCAGCTGCTCACAGAACAAGTTTAGCGCACCACCGCTACCCTCACACTTTTTCATATAACCTTTTTTCAGCACTAGGTCATATGAGCATTAAATAAATGCTGCGTCTCAAAATGCCTTGGACAGCAGCGAGGATGACTCGCTTTGCCACGGGCCGAAACAGTTCGGAGCGACCACAGCCAGAGCGAACACAGCGGGGCAGAGGAGTGTCAGGAATAGTCTTTGGTGTACACATCAGTACGGCCTATTTTCACTACTGTTTAGTGGCAATGCAGTGTTTTATTCTATGCCTTTTTATTTTCGTATATTATTTCATTGAATACAATTTATTTATTCATAAAAACAAGATCTGGTCTTCAAATCTTTTTTCCAAATATAGGTCGCCTTACAATGGGGTTTGTGTTTATATTCGGACCAATACGGTACAGCGGGCGCTCACATGACGTTAAGCATTTCCTGGTGCATAATGTGACGCTTCAGAAGCTAAAATCCCGTTTCTCCCCGTTGACACGACAACACATAACCGGCGTTTTCAGAAATCTCGACTTTGGCCGGAGTTTTTAGAAATGATCGTTTTCTGTGATAAGACAGGGCCTCGGACAGGGGGTGTTGCAGCACCCCCAAAACCCCTACTTCCCGTGGTACTGGGTGCAACTTACAGCTGAATGTAGTGCCATGTTGTTAAACGAAAACCTACGCTAGCCTGGCTCGCTCTCGCGCATCTCTGTTCGCGCTCGTGCATGATTGCGCGTCCAGGTACTTGGAATGGGTGGAGTCAGAGTCAGCGTTGAAGGAGAGGGGGTAGGACCATTTGAGTTGTGTATTTTCAAAATCTGCTGGCGTTTCGCAAATCGCATACCCAACCTTTAACTGAAAAGAATCAATGTCGGCGGTTTGGATGTTTTTTACGGTCTCAAATGAAGGTACTCGAATTGCAATATGCCGTACTTGCAAAGCCGAAGCAATGCGCGGAGGATGCCGTGTCAAATCATTATATACATTATCGTAGCGAAATACAGTTTCTGTTGTGTTTTATTTGGCGTTCCGTAATCCCATTGAAACGGAAACCGGAACCGGAACCGGATATGTTTATATTTGGTTGTAGTCTTTTCGCTCGGTTCTCCGGATCAACAGTAGGGCTAGAACCGAGTGAAAAGACTACAACCAACCTCCCTTGATATATTTGATTCAGTCTATTTCACAGATTTGAGTTGAAATTGACTTAAAGGTTGGGTATGGGATTTGCGAAACTACCCCCTACCCCCTCTCCTTCAACACTGACTCTGACTCCACCCATTCCAAGTACCTGGACGCGCAATCATGCACGAGCGCGAACACAGATGTGCGAGAGCGAGCCAGGCTAGTGTAGGTTTTCGTTAAACAACATGGCAACATTAAAAAAACAACATGGGGATGGTGGCGTCTTGTCTGCCATGGAAATTGTCTTCTACTGCTAGGTCCAAATGTGGATTAACTAGTTCCAGTAGCTACCGCAGGATAACAACAAACAGGAGCTTGCTCTGGGTCACGAGTACTGCACGAAGGGGTCGCACGCGGGGCGCGGGGGAGGGGGAGTGCAGTACGACCGTTTGATTGACGTACTTACTGTCCAATGCAACTCGGTGGCTCTGGAAATCATTGGCTGGAGTTTTTCGAGCCCTGCCCGTTCCACAGATGATTGACTTGTTTAATTGTCATGTCTGTACTTCTAACTCAGTGGCTGTAAGTGGGTTATGATAAGGATTTCAAGTAATTCTGCAAAAATGGCCAAAAAAGTGTGTGGTTTCCATGGATATTGGCAAATTAGATTTAAGTTATAAAACCTTGTCAAGATATTTTGATTTGTGATCGTTGTGATTTATGATCCAAACTTTTTCATAGATGCAAGTTGTAAAAGTAGCCTAAAACTAACACTGTTAGTAACTTGTGTTTGTTATGGATGCCCTGTAACTTGTTGAAGAAACAATGTATTTCGAAGTTTCGGTAAATAAAGAAAGAAATAACTTTTTCATATTCACAGTGTTTACACCCATGTGAAATTTTACCATGGTATACCATGGTACATACCATGGTATACCATGGTACATCATGGTACATAACTTAGTACCCTGGCTGGTATACCATGGTACATAATTTACTGTATCATGGTATATCATGGTACATTGCTCGATGCCATCGTGTACCATGGTACATGAGTATAATGTTCCATGGTAAAGCATGGTACATCGCTAAGTACCATGGTACTTAGGCTTAATGTACCACAGTATGCCATATGGTATGTTGGAAATGTAAAATATTCAAAACAAATCGGATGCTGCCAGTTTCGACACCATTTTGTGTATGACATGTTACATCGAAGGGAATACACTTCACTTGGAAATAATCTGCGTGGATTTACTTTACAAAATAGATAATGAAACCAAGAGTTTCTTGAATAAAACAATCTGAAGTTCTAGATCTATATGTCAGAAAGTCGATATAAGTCCTGATAATATATCACGCATGATGTAGAATGTTTGTCAAAATTAAACTAGCCCAGCAAGAGTCCCTGCCATAATGCACAATATCATGTTACATGGAACTTTTACTATGAATGTATTTTCTTAAACAGCACAACGGTACATGTGTAATAACATCAAGACACAAGCATATCCAATTATAAATGATTTAATTTCTTTCAAAAAGGAATATACTTTTGGAGACACAGCAAATCACATTTTATGAAGATGTACAATTGATCATTGATGTATTTATTTAAACTGCATCAACGTTCATGTGTGATAACTTATAGATACCAACATATCATCCACTTATGTATGCTTCATGTACGATTAAAATCAGTGTACTTTAAGAGACAAGTCATATGAAGGACATGAACATTATAAAATAGTCGTGCACAATACGTTTGGCTTCACATTCCTCATTAGAAATTCTCTTTTACACTTTTGCAAATTGCAATGTAGTGGAAGCAAACATTTGGCACGGTAAGAACAAAACACAATCAATAATAGAAATTACATTTTAAATGTTAAACCGTTTACTCCTGTACACCATTTGTTGAATCATATGTTAATAAAATATGCAACATGAGTTAAAAATTTACTCTGAAGTTTACTAACATAAAGTTTTGTCAATTTGACCGAAAACTCTCTATAGAATAACTATATATGAACGAATGAGCAGTGTAGATTATCACAGAGAAACTTATTTTTAGTCCCTTTCAAATGCAGGCATTTTTACAACGTGAACACGGTTAGCATGTTCCACAAGAGTACACTTGGCCTTCACTTCCCTTGAGGTGCACACCATCAAACGTCCAGTGTTCTCAACCTGAACAAGGAACTTTGACACATTGACATTGATATCACCGTCATAGACGACAAATTGGTTTTGCGTCGGAGACAACTCATAATAATATATAAGCAACTCTGAGCATGAACAATCTTGTTCGCATTGACAGACTTTGGATAAGACTACAAAATAAGCTATCAACCCATATGTTCCTTCTGCTGCAATTACAGAATTGTTTCTCTTGTAGCCAGCTGCGTAGCCTTGGGTTGTCAGTAACATTTTCCATACAACACAACGTTTGAATATTCAACAAGGAATATTGTGCAGATAATCGTTTAATGGGAATCTATTTTCCAGTGCAACTCTTTCACACGCAGATAACTGCCTGTAATTACATTTCCCCAACATCACTATGTGCCTGGCAATGACAGTTCCTGCCTTCGTCAGATAATCCAAACCGGTTAATCGACAAAAAAGCTCACTGACTGGTCTTGGTGCGTCCTCAAACACTGCAGTTCCTGAACGAATTAACCTCTGCTGGGCAAAGAAGTACTTAAAAATCTGACAAGGTACCGCCTGCGTGCCATTGAACAAATCAAGTAACTTCCCATTTGCATCTTCATATACAAATGCAGAGTTGGCCAACAACGACCACCAGTCCCTCACACTCTGTGCCAGATGCACAAGCAAATGAGAGTTATATGAGCAGTGTTCGATGCCATACAGTTGAGGAATCTGTGCCACAAACTGGACCAGACACAGTTCTGCACAGTTGACCTGATCCTGCGTTGTCACGGAGGAGAGAAGAATATGTAATGCAAATGCAAGTAGCATCCAATGTTTGTAAAACCTCCTGGGTAGAAAGTCTTTCATAACAACTGGGGAATACAACAACAGAAACGCTCTCCATTCAGTGGCTTTCCAAAAGGCTCTCTCAGAAAGCGGTCTTGGGTTTCGCCGGACTTCACTTGGGGGCTTGATCTCACATAGGGCACTGTCAATCTGTCTCATTTGGTCAGGGAGTAGGTGATATTCTTCGGCACTATACTTGCCATCAAGCCACAGGTTGGTAAACTGTCTAACGACTCCTAGACACACAGAATGCATGTAATCTGGTACAAATCCTTTGACAAAGTCAAAGGAAGGTAACAGAAACAAAGGACTCGCCCCTTTTACACCCATCTGAGCTTCTCCGCTCTCAGTTGCTCTTTCGGCTAACTCAACTGTGCTCGCCATGGATCTTAACGGTACAATATCAGCTTGTACAGGATACACCCTGGTGTGCCCCTTTCCCTTGTCAACAACTTCACCTTCATGGCAACAAAAGCCACATCCATATTTTCCGTTAAACTGTTTAAAGTTTTGAATCATGGCCCGCGCCACAGCATCACAGACACAAACTAGTGCATGCACTCTACTATTCCTCTGCAGGCCAGTACTATCGATCCAAGCTACACCATTCTCATGTAAACTCTGGAGCTCAGCAATGAACGGAGCGAAATAGGTGTCGACCCGGGGTTTGTGCCGCCCAAACCACAAACTATGCAACATAATGGATTTGCCTCTTTCGTCCAGTGACAGCTCGTTTATTGTGCAGAGTATTGGCCAAAGAGAATACTGCGAAGATTTGAAAACGGGAACGCCGTCACAATTGAAAGATATGGTGACATTGTCTGGATTGTCAATAAAATCACCCTGATCTTGGTATAGCTTTCCTGTGTTTATGTCTCCTACACTCTCATCATGTCGAAAGTGGCCCCGCAGTGCCGACTGTGGCAAGATGTTTTTGAGCTGATCGGCTAAAGGCATCACCAGAAAGTAACTTGCAGATTTGAGAAGTTCCTCCTTGTGCCAATGCTTCAGGCAAGTTTCACAATGGTAGTCTGGTCCTTTGCCGATGTATCCTACACAGTCCGTGCAATAGAAGTGCAACTCTGCCTTGTCGGACAGATTGAAGAAAGCTTTGTCCAAGTACCACTTGCTTGAGGGAACACATCCTGGAATGACGGTATTAAACAAATCGAGAAGGTCTTTCATGGCAACACCAGATAATCCGTGCCTTAGGCACACCCCCATCAGCATCGCTAGCAGTTGTCCCTTTGAAACATCAGCTCCTTCAAAGACAGGGTTGTTGGCGTCAAAGTGCTTTTCATCAAACAGCTTCTCCTGAAAAAACATCAACAAATATTGCACTTTAATAGGTATTATGCTGATAATTGTCATTTATCCAATACTTGCTACACAACAAATCATTGTTATACCATATACAGATCATAACAATTTGCATTATAGATATTGTTAAGAAGTGTTATACAATTATACAATTATATAATTGCACAACAGTTACTAAGATCAATCACCAAAAATTATAACCATTTAGGTCAGGGCTGAAAGGTGCTGCAGTTGGTGGGGGTCTGTTGAATCAATGCCATGCCTTTGTTGCGAATTTGCATAGGGGAACTAGCGGAATGATAAGAAGTAGCACGGCATATGGGAACTAGCATAATGGTAGGAAGAAATACAACGGCAGGGGGCGCGTGGGTGAGATTGCGTAGTAAACATCTGCCAGGAGAGGAAAGAAGTTGGAGCAAGTTCGGGAGAAGATTTAGAGGATTCGAGTATTTATCCCCAGTATATTTATGAATAGTTGATGCATCTTTTTTTTTTTATGTAGCAAGTTTCCCCAGTAGTTCGAAGGATAATGATGAGCATCTTGGCCCTATTTTAAAGTGTATGAATACAGTTTCTTTCATTTCAGTTTCGCTCATTGGTCAGTTTAGGGGTAGCGTCACTCGGATGTGGCTATCAAAGGCCCTACATCAAGCCAGAAAGCCAGTTGGAGTTGGGGGGACAGCGCAGCATCAGCGCACCTCTAACACTCTCTCAGCGCAACGTTTGCGCACCTCTCTCCCCTTAGCGTAGCATCCGCACACCTCTTTAGTAACCTTCTCCTCTTAGCGCAGCAGCAGCGCACCTCTTTACTCTTTTCTTTGAGTCTTTGCTATTTTCTTTTATAAGTATTTGTGCAGTATCAGGAAGGTAAAATGTGGGAATAAGCTTGTCTTGGAGGTCTAGGTCAGAGAGCTGTATTTTGGAGGTATATTGAGAGGAATCAGCAGTGGTATGTAAAGAATTAGCTTGGGGATAAGAGGAATACTGTAATAGATTTATGCGACCAGCAATTAGGCAACTAGAGGATATATTGAATGTAAAGAGACTTGAGGCAGCATGTACAGTGATATTTCAGTTTGTGACCATGGTGGTTCTTTGATTTATAGTTATCAGTATATTTACCAAGAGGCTGATGCCATATATATTTCAATTATATTGATAGTTTGATCATACATTTGTATGTGGTGGCAGCACAGGCGCGGTAAATCCGTGGAGGGGGGGGGGTAGGGGCCCCACACCGTATACTGTGTTTAGTTTACGGTGTGGGCCCCAGAGCAGTGTGTAATTACAACATACACCCTTGGCACGCTACAGTTTTCGTGGCAGCGATACGATTTGGCCACTTACACCCTCGGCACGCTACACCTTGATATGGTTCTCTAATGCCGCTTTTCCACTGCATGGTACCAGCTCGACACGACTCGACTCGACTCGACTCAGCTCGCATTTTATGCGTTTCCACCGCGAAAACATGGTATCTGGTACCTGAAGTGGCTGCTTTTTCTAGTACCGCCTCGCTCTAGGTTCCAAGCGGCTGAGCCGATGCTAAAAGGTGACGTCGGCAGACGGCCGGCCACTAATTGGCCAGAGAGTGTGACGAAGTCACGAGAGCGACATGGCAACCATGCTGGTAACAGCCATAGCAGCGCCGCAGCCAACATATTCCACTTCTTCAACTTCTTCAACATGCCAGCTAATAATAGCAATGTTATCGATGTCCTCCATTGTTGTTTTGTGGGTTCTGTCCATGTGTGGGTTGCGTAGGTGTTGTTTGCGTCGCGTACAAAAATACGTCACGGCCCTTTCGCGCAGCCGACCCCGCCCACGTCCAGGAGGTACTATTTGCGGTGGAAAACGACCCGTGCTGCTACCGTGTCGAGTCGTGTCATGTCGTGTCGAGTCGAGTCAAGTCGAGTCGAGCTACATGTGCGGTGGAAAAGCGGCATAAGTAAAACTAAAAAGTCACCCGTTTTTACACATTACTTGTTATAACAGACAAGTTATATATATAAACTAACCTGACGAAAGCCAGGCTGTCCATGTTCGTGGCCATCCCCTGCTATATATTGCTCTGCGCCGTCATATTCTTCTTGTTGAGCATTCTGGAAATGAAATATCAGGATTAGTATTAATGCAAGGTTCCATGGCTATATTGGCTTGGTCATTATTTTCTATCTGGCTTATGAACACTGCTGCTTTGAAGAGGATTCACATCTTGTTAACATAATCATTATCGCTTATGTCTCACCAAAGTTGAAGAATAGCCTTATTCTGCATTCTTCTTTTCTCTCTCAGCTCCTTTTCTTATCGCTTATCAAACTTATTCCAGTATTGTTTTACGTGAAATGTTCTTTTTACTTAACTTTAACATTGTACACAGTTGCATTAATTGTTGATATATCGCATAGGTCATCATTAAAAAATATGGAAAATAATGTAGGCCTACCATATGCTGTAGTAGCTCACTGTCACATGTGTTGCCTCCATGTTCATCCATATTTCCAACTTCCATTTGTAATCCCCTTTCTGGGCCAGAGCCAGCAGAGACATCTTCAGATGAATCACTGATGTCACTAGAAAGACAATATATAAAAATATACATAAAGGGAAAATTAATGTAAATATTTGTGCTTCAGTTACACAGTAACTGACCATATGGTTCCATGTTGACACTTATATTATACCTATAAAACATGTCACATACAAATGTTTGACATAGAAAATAATGATTTATATAATTAAATGAAATAATATTTTTTAAAGAGAGAATGAGTTATTGCTTATACACTGATTATTTGACTGCCTCGATATACTAAATATAGAGTACCATAAGTGCCTTAAACAGTTAAAAAGTTGCTCAGGTAATAAATGGCATCAGGTGTAAGTTACACCGATCCACTTATACTTACTCTATTTGACATTGTACAACTTGTTCTTGTTCTTGTTCTGAAATGTCTGATGCAGACGCAGGCGGCAACCCGTGTAATTCATCTTCAGAATCTGACGATGACGTCGGTTCCGTCCTCGCCGACTTCGGAAGCTTTCGATATAACTCAGTAGTCCGAGGAATATCTTGTGATTCGTCAGATAAATATCGCTTATAAGATGGCGGAATCTTTCTCCCACGATCCATTTCTTGATCCCACTCTTAAAAACAACTACAGGTAGGTCGCCATTGCTCTTTTCTCTCAATCAACTTGACGCAATCCTCGTTCTGGATCGCACTCCAGTTTCCGGTCGCAGGTGTGCGCATGTGCGATGAAATCTGGTACAATGCGGAATATTGAATATCAAATGCTGATTTTTCGCGCTTGGACCATTACTCACAGAGCTATTGAGTGTAGTCAGTTTGCAAATTGCATATTCATTTTTGCATGATCTTGTTAGACCGCTAATTATCACGTGTGATTCCGAGTTTTAGGACCTACCGCTTATCCGGAGTGGAGCTTTTTAAATATTGTGGCGGCCTTTCGCAGCGGAGCACTAACGGTCGCGGTTCGAAGTAGTCTGACTTGAAGAACTATCAATATTAACACGATGGTAATGTTGGCTGTTTTTGCCTTTGATGATTTTTCTGTCGACATTGGTGAGCTTTCCTGGATTGAGGGAGAATTTGACGAGCAGAATGAAGCACAAGAATATGTCGTGCGATGGAGGGAACGAAATGGAAAAGTTAAACTTTGTTCGGCCAAAATAATGGCAACCGGAGGTAAGACTGACAATTACATAAAATCATGTTCTATTTGGACCAATAGTAACTTATAACAGTAACGTATATAGGCCTACTTAATTATATCAGTTAGATGTAGGCCTATCTATTGATTTACTGCAGTGTGCTCGTGCAGTAATTTCCGTAAATAATTTACACCTATGCATGCATATATATGCATCTACTAGGCCTATCGCCTAGATCTAGTTTTCATGCAGCTAAGCTTGTTGCAACTTTATTAAATGGAAGTTAATTATGACTTATATGCATACGACTAGCATTATCTGATGTTCTTTCTATTTAATCCCGACTTAATAGAGGATAGGAGAGAACTGGTCGAAGTGAGGAAGAAAGCGTAGTTAGGCCTTCTGGATGTGGCAGTCACACCTACATCTAAATGTGGAAAAGGCCAAAGGCGAAAAATTCCAAATTCAAAGAACGTGGAGCCATCTGAGGATGGAAATGATGAGCATGTGGCCGAGGTAATGAGGTATCCATGGAATCTTCTTATGCAGATTTTAATTAACATTTTTAAATATGTATTGTAGTTCATTCTGCATTTAATATACAATTTAGTGTGTTGATTTAATATTCCAAACATTATTAAAAGTATATAGCTTTAATAATTGTCGACCAAATTTTTTTTTAAACTAATCTGAACAAAATGGTCAAATAGTCTCATAGTTATCTTATATCTTATTATTACTTCTGATATAAGCTTATTTATCTATCCTTTTTATCAGTGTTTTGGTATCCTTTATCGTAATAACAATCTTATAAGAAGCAATTTAAATGCTGGTGCATATGCAATAATGGCTATTATATATGTTAATTACTTTTTTTTATTGCAGCCGAAGACCAAGTCAAAACGCAAGCAGGCATCAACTGCACAAAGTGCCAGCAAAAGTATTTTGCAGAAGTACAAAAATGCACAAGTGAGATTTCTCATTATGTTAGTATAGGGAATATGGTGAACATTTGGAATTAGCATACAAGTGGTCCTATGTATAAATACATGAATAACTGTTTATTGTAGATCATTTATTCTCAGAGGCATATACATATATATCAATATTTCTTGAGATATGGTTCATGAAAACCTGTTTTATTTATTGCAAACATTTTCAATCACTTAGTTTTAACTGGGCTTTTGCAAATGAAATTCATATCTTTCAGTTGGATATTGACAACTCTGCCATAACTGCAACTGAGACCCCATCTCGCTCAACTGAGACTCCTTGTGGCAAAAGGTAAATAGAAATTAAGACTTGCTAATTAAAGGTTACTTGATGCCATGCACCTACTGAAATATCTATTATTTAATGTAGGGTGACTCCTTGAATGCTACAAACATAATATATGCATTACCATAATAATTTAAGTAATTTTGTCTCAGAAAAGGAACTAATTATTGTGGTCTAATCTGGTTCATACCATAGCACATATATCAGTAGTCTGGGTTTCCTTTCATATGGTGCTGGATACATCCAGTTTTTATCATGATTGTCAAGTGCATGGAATTGATTGAATGGTTATTTGACCAACCAGACATGGATATGAGCAAGGGTAACAGATTTATTGTATATCATCACGAAATAAGTAAATAATGCAACATTAATTTACGTATGCAGATGTGCTGAAGCAGTACGACAAATGCAGGCAATGGTGAATGAAGTGAGAGGCATCAGACAAGAGATTCTGGGCATAAGAGCAGAGATGCTGGTGAGATCGGCAGCGCCCTCAGTGGAGCAGGCACGAAGGTGTCAACCGCCTATTGCGGCCAATACGGCCAAACCATCAACACCATTGGATGTAACCAATGAAGATGAATCTGCCTCAAATGATTCTGTGGTACGTATTTAACTTTTTTTCTTGTGTGGCTATGTTTATGAATAATAATACTCATCTCCTAGCTGCAGGACTTGTATAGTATACATACACTTATATATAAGTGTATCTACTATGTGTTGACATAATCTTGTCGTTGTTCCATAAATGGTCATATGTTGGGAAGGAAACTAAATCATGGAGACTTTTTTTCAGATCATCTCTCAATCTGTGAAATCGAGTTCTTCACGGACCTCGGCACAAAAATTTGTGAATGACCTCATGCACGGGATTTACTCTACGGAATATATGGTGACACACAGCGTGTCGGGGTTATCCTCAACGAAGGCAGCCAACGTCAAGGCGGCACTGCCTCGTGACCATGTCATGGAAATAATTGGTAATTAGCAATTGCCTTTCTTACCTATTTTCGCTAACCTTATGACATATTTTATCTGTAGTAACATTGATATCCCAAACATGCTATTTGTGTTGGTGGTACTCGCATGTGATCTGTGACTAGTATATATAAATACATGAACCACCAAAATGGTTGTGTTAATTAATCCTTGCATTCAGTTGTCAATGTCTACAAGGGGCAGTGTTACTAAATCTTTGTTTTTTTATGCACAGCTGAAGCACGCAAGGTCTTCCCCGAGGCAGCGGAAGCTGACATCAGGCGCTTCATGAGGGAAAAATTGTCTAATGCAGCCAAAATTCTGCGGCGTAAAGATAAGTCTGACCGGACTTAATGCTATATATGGAGATTTTAATCAGAATGTTAGCGAAAAGTTCGATCTGTAAGTACTACATTTATATATCAACAGCTAAGCCAGTGAGTTCAAACAGGACACAACATGTACATCTGTGATAGTCTTGATACCGCAACTGAACTTGATAGAATATCATGTTTATGTTAATGCACCAGTTCATGTGTGGTTTGTCTTTTGTTTTAAATATTGCACGGTTGTGAATATATTTGGTCATACAGGGAGGAACTTATAAATTCATGTAGCTTATCTTTTTTGTAGAAAATGGATAACCTTTGTGTCATTGGTTGAGGTTATATGTATTTTTTATTCTGGTCCTCTTGAGTTGCAATATAATTAAATAAAACGATTCATTGTATCTAAGCATTTGTGTTTTTTACGTAAAG
Organism: Gadus chalcogrammus; assembly: GCF_026213295.1. Taxonomy (NCBI): domain Eukaryota; kingdom Metazoa; phylum Chordata; class Actinopteri; order Gadiformes; family Gadidae; genus Gadus; species Gadus chalcogrammus. The sequence goes on from NC_079426.1 coordinate 27,843,795, forward strand.
CCTATACATAACCAAAGTCGTGCAGGAACATTTTCTATGATGCTGTTGCCAAGCATATGATACAGAGCCAACCTGACAGCTACCACTCCTTGTACAATGGTATGGCACACTTACTATGGTAAACTTTGGTAAAATGTAAGGTAACATGGTAAGGTACCATGGTAATTACCATAGTAAATGTACCATGGTAATTACCATGGTAAATGTACCATGACAAGGTACCATGGTAAATGTACCATGGTAAAGGTACCATGGCAAGGTACCATGGTAAAATGTACCATGGTAAAGGTACCATGGTAAAATGTACCATGGTAATTACCATAGTAAATGTACCATGGTAATTACCATAGTAAATGTACCATGACAAGGTACCATGGTAAAATGTACCATGGTAAAGGTACCATGGTAAATGTACCATGGTAAATTTGTCAAAAATCCCATGGTATACCATGGTATACCAAGGTACATTTACCATGGTAAACTTACCATGGTACATTTACCATGGTACCTTACCAGCGTACATTTACCATGGTAAACTTTCATATGGGCATGTTCTTCAGTATACAAAATCATCATAGAAACTTGTTTTTATACCAATATCGATATCGGTAAATATCGGTTATCGGGCGTAACAGCAATTTTAATATCGGATATCGGTATCGGTCAAAATTTTCATATCGGTGCATCCCTAGTTATTTTCCTTTGCAGAGAATGAGGAGGACACCTATTCCACTGCTGAAGCTGAAGTAGCCGAGTACCTCAAATCAGGAGCAACCGGGATAGACACTCTGAATCAATTTCCGATGATAAAGAAACTGTGTCTTAAACTTAAAGCAGCCACTTCCTCCAGTGCCCCAGTGGAAAGACTCTTTATCCTGGGAAACCTGATTCTCTCTCCAAAGAGGAACAGGCTGTCAGATCACAAGTTTGAGAAGCTTCTCCTCTTGAGGTACAATCATTGGTTTGAGGGCTAGGAATGTTGATGAGCGCTGATATGATGATGGCATGTGTTTCTCCCAACGGTGCTCCCATAGGCGTCGATTACGCCGGGGACGTGTCCCCACCAGTTTTCGTAAAGACTTATTTTGTCCCCACCAGAAAAAAAAAAGAAAAAGAAAAAATTGGAATGCAGTTTTTTAAAAATGAATGTTAATAGCGCGAGACAGATGCGAACCAATCCACAAAGACTATCTGGATACGGCACACAGCCGTCAACAATTTGCAACATTTGGATGAGTAGTTCTAGAATGGGGGAGGGCTGGGTGGTACGGTGGGCGGCTCCTTCTCTGTGTAATCTGAACCTGACTGCTTGCTGCGCACTTCCATGGACAATATGCTGCGGTTGCAGCCTCATGCATTTGAGGAGAGGTCCGGAGGAGGTAACGTAACGTATCTATATTTATTCATGATGATGACAATCTGTACAAACTCCTTTGTCGTAGTTTGACCGAGGGCAGCGAACGATTTATCTTGATAGTTTCTATCATTGACGTTGAAGCTATAGCCAACATTAGCGTCACTAAAGGCGGCTGCATGCTTCAGCGTTGGTGTTACGTTGTTGCGCAAAATTTACTCAAAGCAATTCATGCTCCCTTTTAGGTTGCGCGTGTTGCCAAGCAATTTACCGCCAGAACAGTAGGTGGAGTAATATGTGGAGGAAAGTTTTTCGTTGAAGACGACCTCGAGAATGACGTCTTTGTCTGTGGGAGTCGTTGGTTTGTTTATGTGCCAGATCGTGTTCTCCCCATACACAGTGAATGATGGCAACAGACAGAGGAACAGGGGTGATGAAGTTGTTGATCATTGGGGTTGTATAAATGTGCATATCTCTCTACATTTTAAAACGACATAATGTGTTGGCAGCAAAGTTAACTTCACTTCAGGTTAATGCTTTTGTATATGAGCCTGCCGGGTGATACTCCAGACAGGAAGTAGTAACCAGACCAGCAAACCAATCACAGCCTTGCAGGCTGGGCTGCTCGCGTAAAAGCTTACGTAAAAAATGACGCAAGTCTAGAAAAATCACCCGACGCACGCAAGACGTGAGAAGTCGCGCAAGGGCGCGCAAGGGCCTCTTGCGCTTGCGCTTACGCTTACGTAACCGAGCATAAACCAGCCTTATGTTCTGATTGACTTAGTTCCTCTCCCTGATCAAATGTAAACAAAGACAGAAGATTGATAACTTAATTGATTTAGCTCTGTCTTATTTATTTATTTTAAAATGCAGTGTTTTCTCCTTTTAGGAACTTGTTTCTGCCAACTCACCTCTTCATTGCCATCTACCAGTTCCTGCCTTTCATTGAGCTCTGATGCACTTGGTTCCTGTTCCTTATAAATAAATAAAAATGTGTTAACTCAATTGATTATGCCCTCTATTTTATGAGATTTATGTGGTGTGCAAACAAAAGTCTTGTAACCTTTATTGTAATGATATGACCACTATGACGGTATGTTGGTTGTGGTATATGTTATCAATATTGTAATTGGTTTTTGACAAAATATTGGTTTGGAGTGTGCGGTTGGTACCTGGTTGTTACTTGGTACAAATAATATGGATGATTTACGACCATCTAGTGGGGAGTCTGAAAACTGCTAACGAAACGTCATTGAAGTGAAAATAAAATAAATCATTCGTACTGTTGTAAATTCAAAATTTATTTAAATAGGAAAGCTAAACGTTAAAGCACATAGGGCAAAACACTCCAGTAGCACTAGGCATGATAGCCAACAGTGTGTCGCGCTGGTAGAGGCTAGCTAGCTAAAAAAAACTCAAGAATTACAATATATTTCCAGAATAAATATTAATTTAGCTGAGCTCATAAGACACTATCACACTTACTGTGCATGTCAGCTTCAATTGCTTGGCTTTAAAAAAAGCTCTGATGTCTTGTCCACTCCTTTTTGACATTTTGCTGTATAATTAACTAGGTAGGATCAGAGAATGTCGGGCTCTGGTTGTATCGCTATCTCGTCTTTTTTCAGTCGTGACTAGGTGTCCCCTCTGCGGCAGCGTAGTTGTGGATTATTTTCGTATGAGGTGCCAGCCTGACTTGGACAATGAATGAGATATTAATACCAATACTCTATGGCTGGTATGCAATGATGAGGCATCAGACAGTCAATTAATTTTAGCCTGAATACATAGGTAAAAAGCACCAGACCGCTAGTACCATGGATGGACAGTGTCAGAGCAAAAACCTGTTGAACTAAATGGATGTGGTTAGGCAGCAGGCACGCAGGCTACACCGCGGGATACATCTGCAGACCACTGGCACGTTAATAAAGGTAAGATGCAATATTTATTGCTTAAGATTTGCTGGTACTTTGGAGAGATCTTTTGTGTTTTTTGCCCTCATGTGGTCTGCTGTTTTAACTTGAAATAGTACTACTAGCATAGCCTCCAAGTAGCCTAACTTAAATTATCCAGTGTTAGCGTTCTTACGGTGTTGGGTATAGACTAGTGGAGATTACGATAGTGGAGTCGGTGGAGTCAGTCTCTTGTTGACTCAAAGTGACTTTTGGTCATTCGCTTTGCTTTAATTATGGAATGATTGTGTGTGTGTGTGTGTGTGTGGGGGGGGGGAGTGCATGCGGGTTTTGGTCAGAATGCCCTGTAGATTGGATGGATGTGTGTTGTGAATTGAGAACAGCCAGCTCATGATGTGATATAAAGCGTTCAGCTATAATTATTTTTAGCTTTTTCGATCTTGACATTTGTAGTGCTGTGTGTATACGTTTTCCCCTTCTGAACTTAAACACGTAGGTAATAAGCCCCTCTTTGTTTATTTTGGTATAGCTCATGTCATGTCACGTCAACATTGAGTGCATCATGGAGCAGAACATTGTGGGTCATCATGTCCAATGCTTTTTGAAAACGCTTTCTTCATAAAACGTGTCAGACATAATTTTTTTGTAAAAATCGTATTAATTAGTAAGCTACACAGGTATCCCGTCTTCAGAACCTTTCATGACCTGCGCTAAAGAATAATAAGGTGCATCCCCAGCACTTCTAAAAATGCATTCCAGATTGCGTCTCTGTCCCCACCACATTTCAAACCAAACTGACGCCAATGGGTGCTCCACAAGGTCAAGCAGGTTAATATTTCCAAGTGAAATTTCCATGCGTGTGTGTGTGTGTGTGTTAATATAGACTACTAAAGCACTTTTTCACCATTATTGATTTAATCAGTTGTTTTATTTATCTAAACGGTGTGGCAAGCCCGATCGTCGGCGGCTGAGATTCCCGAAGGAGACGGACCAAATAGGGTGTGGGTCAACGGTTTTTATTGCGTATAACCACTTAAAAAAGGTAAAACAAAAGACAACGAAAGTTCTTCCACTTATGGGGTAAAAAGGGTGAGGGATCTCCGGGTCCGGTCCGTCGGTGAGGTCAGCATGGCTCCCGCTCCCGGCTTCTCCCGCGACCGTCGCTCCCTCTCAGCACGAGCCACATGGCTGAGAGAGCCCCGAATGAGTGGAGAAGCAGGCTATTTAAGCTGCTTCTCCACCGGTTCCTCAGGTGCTCCTCATCTTCTTAGTTGGCAACGGCCAGGTTGCCAAAACGGCCAGAGTGGAGGAAATATTATTTTTGTTAAACATTAACTATGTTTGTGAGGCTGAAAGTACTTTTTATTTATTTGGTTTCTCTTTGTGATGCTGAAAATACTTTTAAGTTTGCCCATCATTATTGATGATGAGGTCTCCAGTTGTTTAGCAGTTTTGAGTTAAAGTTCCAAAGAACGGATAAACCTCACTGTGTTTACATTGTTTACATCTATTGTATCAGTTTTGCACTATTATTGATTCCTACAGTTGCTAAATGTTCTGAGGCACAGTTTAATTTTTGCACTGCCAAACCTATACTTTGTACCTGTTTCAATGGCTACAATAAATATGCCTATCAAAAGTTTCAAAACATACTGTATGTTTTGTTTTGTTGATCCACTGCTTCATCGTAGTGCTACTGGGTACAATGATCAAATTGTACCTTTGTTTTGTCGAACACTATGCCACATCAACCCCAAAATAATGTGTGTGCATTTGTAGAGGGTTGGAAACAGTTGGAAACAATGGAAATATTTCATTCATTTGCACTCCCACTACTACACTGCTATGGCACGTTCAGGTCACTAGGTGGCGCATTGCGCTTGTGGTCCCTAGCTATCCAGTTAGGGAGGCAACACATTAATAAGATAATTTAGAAAGAAAAAAAAGTTACTTTCCCTAGTAACTAGTTACCTTGAGAGTATCGAGTAACTTAAAGTAACTGAGTTACTTTTGAAAGAAGTAACTAGTAACTGTAACTAAGTTACTCATTTAAAGTAACTTGCCCAACACTGTTAATACCATACTCTTTGGCTGGGACGATGTCAACATTGGGTAAATGGAGCAGAACATAGTGGGTCATATGTCAACGTTTTTTGTATGCATTTTATTCATTAGTAAGCTACATGGATATGCCATCTTTCGGAACCTTTCATTACCTGCACTCAAGAGAATAAAAGAGTGCATCCTCATTGTTTGATTGTGGTCGTAGGTGTTGTTGTTGGTGCTGAGTTACCACTGAAATCAGTGGGTCAGTGGGTGGGATCGGTCGTCAAGATGGCGGTACAAAGCTACAGTGACGTCACGTGAACCAAACGAATACTACTACAACAAACCCATCGATGTGATATGTGTGACATGTTGCCCAATTTTCGGCTAGAGATGCTGAATGCTGTTCATTTCCATTGCACACCTTGAACACCTTGTTTACTTATTATTTTATATCCTAGCACGCGGCCCAGATGAAGTCCTTGGCAGGTACCGCAGAGTGTCGAGTGTCTTCAAAAAGAAGAAATCCATGACTACGGCCTGTGATGAAGTGGGAGAGGATCGCAACCAGGGCTCCAGACTAACTTTTTCACAGGTAACACTGGTGCCACCTAGCTTTTCATTTAGTAGCACCAAAACAAATAAGGTAGCACCATTTTTTTTTTTTGTGAACGGGAGTTCCTCTTTAGCGATGTTGTAGGCGGTGTTAAACTTGATGATTATTTCTTCATTCTCCGCCGAGCGATTGGTCTCATCTATCCTATTAAATGAGGTGGGGAGGGGCTGGGAGCTTCGTGTGATGCAGCGGTCCCTGCACGTATTGTGCTTTTGGCTTTCGTTGTGTAATTTCAATGACTGAACTTTGAGTTGTGTAGATCCATTTACAAAATGTGTCCTGCCTGCAACGGACGGGCCACATATCCTGCAGTACACACACACACCATGGCTTGTCCCCCATATCGTAACCACGGGAACTGCACCAGCCATTGTTGTTGAAAAACTGTCTTCTTTTTTTTTTCTCCCCACTGTCCTCCGCCTTTTTCGCCAACCTGTCACTGTCGCTTCCTCTGCTAACCCTTCTCCACCACCACCAACAGTAGGGGTGCAATGGATCACAAAACTCACGGTTCAGATCGTGTCACGGTTTTTGAATCACGGGTCGGATCATTTTCGGATCAACAACAGCAAAAAAGATAACAAGACAAATGTGACTTTAAATAAAATCTTCAAATGTGTAAAAACAAAATAAAGTGAAAAATTAGGTAATAATCCTGCTTCATTCAAGCATAGTCAATATTTAAAAAAATTGCAATCTGAGGCATTATTCCTTCTTCTTTTTAACATGGATAGTAAATAATCCCTAACCCTGGGTTTACAACTTTAAATTCAGGATGTCTGCATTGCCTTGGGAGAGTTTAGAGTCTACACTCTCCCAAGACAATGCAGACAACCTCTTCTTCTTTTTTTTTCATCAAGTATGGTAGCGAAATACAGTTTTGTGTTTTATTTGGCATTTTGTAAATCCATTGATTTCGGTTGGAAGACTCATTGCTCATTGCAAGGGTCATTTCGCTCGGTTCTAGCCCTATTGTTTATATGGAGAACCGCGCAAAAAGACTACAACCAAACATAAATATGACCGCTTCCGGTTCCGGTTTCCGGTTAAAAAACAACTTATTTTTTTATCAGCCGATCCGTGGATCACTTGCGTCCCGAACCATGAGGGTTGCACCGCACGGATCACGGGAAACCCGTAAACCGTTGCACCACTAAACAACAGCCTCATTTGTTTCCTCTGGCACATTTATTTTCTTAAAATAATCGACTATCGACCGCTTCATATTGTATCTGCTTTGTTTACTTTTTTGTGCGTGCTGCGTGCGCAGCAAGACTGTGCACGTGTAGTGTGCAGACCATAGACTGTAAAAGGTGCAGACAGACAGGCAGGCAGAGACAGGGAGCGAGAGAGAGTAGTGGACTCGCTGGAATGAGCCAGAAAGTACGATTTTATTATCAACCACAACCGCGGGACTGGGAAGAGAAATAAAAAAAATTAAAAACGATATATATATTTTTTTCAATCGTCCTCCTGCAAGTAGCACCGGAGCGACCTCATTCAATTTTAACTCGCACCTAAAGAAATTAGGTTGCATATGCAACCTAATAGGTCGCACTTTGGAGCCCTGATCGCAACACCATTGCATTAAATGTTCCCATTGCTAAACTTGCCATTGGGGCCCCCGAAATATATGATGAATATAAAGAGTCGCATAGCCTACTGGAAAGCTCGGTGACAGTATTGAGGATGCAGTGCAGGGGGCCTTAAGAGGTCAGGGAAGCTGGTGCGTTTGGGGAAGGGGAGTTTTTAGGGTGATTATGGAATGGAAAATTTGTGTGTTAAAGGTTTAAATACTTCTGCATATCTGTTGTGTGTTGCCTTTCAAGCATAAATCTGAATGGTCTTTGTTTTGAAAAAGCTCTTATTTTGAAGGGCCATTTTCACCCTAATGTTTCCGGGTCATAGGTTTGTTTTAGTTCAGTAGTCTGAGGAAGCTAACCGAATTTGCATATCTACATTTCTGTGTTCAACCGCATGATTGTATCAATGTAAACGTCACAGAGGCAACGTCGTAAGTTGATAATTTCATTATTACATTCATAAGTTAATGTTAGAAAGTACTATTTACATGAAAAATGCATGTGATATGTTTGTGGCTAAAAACGATTTATTTACATGTGGAAAGCACCTGTTACAATGCTAAATGGTAATTTTCGTATTTGTTTTGTTACAGTTTTCACTCTGACCTTGTACAATGAGAAAAAGAGCCACAGTAAAGAGCAACTAAAGCTTACTATGACTCACGTCTTCATTTATAAGGAAGAGTTTAACTAGTTGTATAGCTGCAGTTGCTACGCTGCAGTGAGGACAACACAGTGAAAAGACGTTAAAGAGCTGGCGTTGTACATCGTGGTAAGATGGAAGCTCAACAAAGCGAAAAGATTTCGGTGGCCAGCAAAAGAAGTTCCAGGTCATCTACGGCATCAAGTAGCTCATTAATACGTGCACGAGCTAAAGCAGAGGCAGCTAGAACACATCTTGCATTCGCTGAACAAGAAGCCAAAGCTAAAATAGAGAGGGCTCCTAAGGAGGCAGAGCACCAGAAAGAAAAGGCTGACAGAGAAGCTACATATCAGCTGGAAAAGGCAAAGAAAGATGTCGAGTGAGAAGCGCTCACCATTCGCAGAGAGGCAGCAATGGCTGAGGCTGAAGCAGCTGTGTGGGAAGCAGCAGACGGTATGGAAAAGTATATGCTGGTAGATGAAGTAGGCCCATCAGAAGAGGATAAAATGAGACGGACAAAAGAATACATTACGTCTCACTTCGACCCGCACTCATATAAAGGCCATCCTTCTAACGACCCCCCAGCTCAACCAGCCAATAAAGCTACCCAGTCAACATGTCAGCCTCCTGATCTATATGTCCCACCAGGGGTTAAGATAGAAAACCAGGCTCCGCATGGAGAATCTGACCAACAGAGAGGCTCAAAGGTGAACCACACCGACTCGAACAGGTCAGCACAGCCCTTCTATCCCCAGAGAGCACCGACAGCTCCCTACACTGGACACATGGTCGAACACCTGGCGCAGTATTTGGCTCGACGGGACCTGGTGAGTTCAAGTTTATATCAGTTTGACGATCAGCCTGAACATTATCGTGCTTGGCAGTCGTCATACATCAGCGCCACTCAAGGGCTAGGCTACTCACAGCTACTGAGGAATTGGACTTAATGACAAAATGGCTTGGTAAAGAATCTGGCAACCACGTCAAACGTCTACGGTCAGTGTACATAACAAACCCAGTCATAGCACTCACAAAGGCCTGGGAACGCCTCCGGGAATGTTATTCAGCATCTGAAATAATTGAAAAAGCTCTTTTCGACCGGCTCGATAATTTCCCAAGAGTCTCAGCAAAAGAACAGACGAAGCTACGGGAACTAGCAGACTTGTTAATGGAAGTGCAGTGCGCCAAGGAGGATGGCTACCTCCCAGCTCTCTCCTACCTGGATACCGCACGCGGCATTGAACCCATAGTTGGGAAACTGCCCTATGGGCTTCAAGAAAAATGGATTTCAGTTGGTTCTAAACACAAGGAAGAAAATAGAGGAAGATTTCCACCGTTTGAGTTCTTCAGCAAGTTTGTGTGCAGCGAAGCACGTAAAAGGAACGACCCTGGCTTTGCTATCCCAAGCACCAGTGGCTCGCCTGCAAAGTCTGAAAGAACCTTCTTTAAAGGCACAAAGTACCCAATTTCAGTCCACAAGACGGACATCGCCCCAACAAGCCTAAGTATAAAAAAGGAGCCAGCGACCCTAACAAAAGCTGTCCAATACATGGCAAGCCACATCCTCTCAAACGCTGCAAAGCCTTCAGAGCCATGAACCTGGAGGAAAGAAAGGCCTTTCTCAAAGAAAAAGGAATCTGCTTTAAGTGCTGTGGCTCAAATACTCACCTTGCTAAGGACTGTCCGAATGCAGTTAAGTGTTTGGAGTGTGATAGCACCTATCACGACTCTGCCATGCACCCTGGACCTGCACCTCAAGTCAAGGCCCCTTCAACTCCACCACACAACGGCGGGGAGGAGGAAGAGAGCAGCACCATTAAAGCTGTGGTTAACTCAAACTGCACAGAGGTCTGTGGCACAGGAAACGTTGGCTGGTCATGTTCAAAGATTTGTCTTGTGAAGCTATATCCCAAAGGTCAACCGGACAAAGCTATCAATGCCTACGTCATCCTAGATGACCAAAGCAACCGGTCGCTAGCCAGGTCCAGCCTTTTTGAGCTGTTTAACATTGAGTGCAAACCATACTCTTACTATCTGAAGACATGCTCCGGTGTAATGGAAACATCTGGGCGCAGGGCTGTAGACGTCATGGTCGAGTCACTGGACGGAAAGGTCACAATCCATCTCCCACCACTCATCGAGTGCAACGACATACTTGACAACCGCTCTGAAATCCCAACCCCAAATGCAGCTCGTCATCATCCACATCTTGTCAAGGTAGCAGAGCACATCCCAGAGGTCGACCCAACTGCTGAGATCCTCCTGTTACTTGGTAGGGACATAATAAGAGCGCACAAAGTTAGGGAACTTGTCAATGGCCCCCACAATGCCCCCTTTGCCCAACGCTTGGACCTAGGATGGGTGCTGGTTGCAGAAGTCTGCTTGGGGAAAGCGCATATACCAACAGTCAAGATTCAAGATTCAAGATTCAAGATAATTTATTGTCATTTCAGCCATATACACAGTATACAGTGAAATGAAATAGCGTTTCCCAAGAACATAAGGTGCAACATAGAGCGACACAACATAGAGTCAACACCTTTAAGACAACCGTGCTTGACAACGGCCGGCCCTCCCTACTCGAACCCTGTACAAACTTCTTGCACATCAAAGAAAAGGTTTACCAAGGAAAAGAGATGAGAGACAGGATTTCAGTTACTAGCAAGTCTGTGGAGGAAACATTGGGCCAAACAGTTTTCAGTCACACTGAACATGACAACAAGCTAGCATCTTCTATTGAAGATAGCATCTTCTTGAAACTAATGGACAAAGAGGTATACAGAAATTAATTAATTAATTAACAGCTGGGTGGCTCCACTCCCATTCAAGCATCCCAGACAACGCTTGTCTAACAATCGAGAACAAGCAGTCAGACGCTTTGCATCACTCCAACAAAGCTTGAAAAAGAAGCCAGAGATGCAACAGCAATACGTTGCTTTCATGGGGAAAATATTGGCGAACGACCAATGCAGAATTCGCTCAAGTACTAGAAGAGGACGAAGAATGCTGGTACCTGCCATCCTTTGGAGTGTACCACCCTCAAAAACCAGGCCAAATCAGGGTGGTGTTTGACTCTAGTGCCAAACACTTAGGTGTTTCACTCAATGATGTATTGCTTACAGGCCCCGACCTCAACAATTCTCTCCTCGGAGTTCTGATGCGGTTCCGTAAGGAAAAGGTTGCCATCTTGGCAGACATACAGCAGATGTTTCACTGCTTTTTGGTGCGAGAGGACCACAGAAATTATTTGAGATTCCTGTGGTACCGGGACAATGATGTGACAAAAGAAATCATAGACTACAGAATGAAAGTTCATGTTTTCGGCAACAGTCCGTCCCCAGCCGTAGCCATCTACGGACTCAGGAGAGCAATTAGAGAGGGTGCACGAGAACATGGGTCCGACACGGTCAACTTCGTGAAACGCCACTTCTATGTGGACGACGGCCTTCGTTCTGCGTCGACCAATGCCGAAGCCATCAGCTTGTTGAGCAGAACACAGATGTCACTAGCCGAGTCAAACCTCAGGCTCCACAAGTTTGCCTCCAACAGCCAGACAGTCCTGGAAGCCTTTCCATCTGAAGACTGTGCTGCAGTTGCGAAGGATGTGGACTTAAGCGGAGAGGCTGCGTCCACTCAACGCAGTCTGGGTCTCCTGTGGGAGATGGCAAGTGACACATTCACTTTCTCTGTTGCAAACACCATCAAGCCGTTCACTCGCCGTGGTGTCCTCTCCACGGTGAACAGTGTTTTTGACCCCTTGGGTTTTCTGGCCCCAGTCACAATCCAAGGAAGGCTCCTCCTTCGGGAACTCACCGCTGAGCAGTCCGGGTGGGATGTACCACTGCCTGAAGACAAATTCAGCAAGTGGAAAGCTTGGCAAGAATCACTTCAGGAGCTGAGACACCTTCATGTACCACAGACATACACATCAGCTTTACTAGAAACGGCAGTGCGTACAGAGCTCTGTGTGTTTTCTGATGCATCTATCAAAGCCATCGGTGCTGTGGCGTATTTGAAGGCCGTACAAGGAGATGGACAAACTCACATTGGGTTCGTCATGGCCAAATCAAAACTTGCACCTCAGTCTGAACCAACTATTCCAAGGCTCGAACTCTGTGCGGCAGTCTTAGCAGTGGAAATGGCAGACTTAATCCATGATGAATTGGATTTGAAGCTGGATTCCACAAAGTTCTATACTGACAGCAAAGTGGTCCTCGGCTATATCCGTAATGAATCCAGACGATTCTATGTCTACGTCCATAATAGAGTTCAGCGCATTCGCCAAACCACAAAACCTGAGCAATGGCACTATGTGCGCACAGAGGTTAATCCTGCAGACCATGCATCAAGGTCTATTCCTGCCTCACTCTTGGCACAGACTGCATGGTTACAAGGCCCTGACTTCTTGCTCGACTCTCCCAACGAACCAGATCCAGTTCAGTCCTTCGACCTGATCAAACCAGAATTGGACGTGGATATCCGTCCCCAAGTGAGGAGCTATGCCACAAAGCTGCAAGAGAAAAGCCTCAGCACAGAACGCTTCCTAAGGTTCTCCAGCTTCAACTCTCTTGTCCGAGCTATAGCACACTTAATTCACATTGTGAGGTCCTTTAAGCTCACTAAAGACATGGACAAGTGTCAAGGGTGGCACAGGTGTGATCTGTCTCGAACCCCAGATGAACTATCCCTCGCAAAGGAAGTCATTATTTCAGCTGTTCAGAGGAGAGCATTTTCAAAGGAATTTGAGGCTTTGATCACGAATAAGCCAGTCCCGATAAACAGCAGACTTCGTTGCCTCAGTCCAACCTTGGAGAACAATCTCATTTGTGTTGGAGGACGACTAAAGAACGCTAACCTGGGCACTGGAGAGAAGAACCCAATAATCCTCCCAAAGGAAAACCACATCGCCTTGTTGCTTGTCAGACACCATCACGCCCAAGTCAAACACCAAGGCCGTCACCTGACAGAAGGAGCCATCAGAGCTGCAGGTTTATGGCTCTTGGGGGGGAAGAGGCTCATCAATTCAGTCTTACACAAATGTATAACTTGTCGCAAACTCAGAGGCAAAATGCAAGAGCAACGCATGGCAAATTTGCCTCCAGAACGCCTTCAAACCTGCCCTCCATTTACATATGTGGGATTGGATGTCTTTGGACCCTGGTGTATTACTGCCAGACGAACAAGAGGAGGACAAGCTGAGAGCAAACGGTGGGCTATGATGTTCTGCTGTATGAGCTCCAGAGCCGTCCACATTGAGGTCATTGAGTCAATGGACACTTCAAGTTGTATTAACGCTTTGAGGCGTTTCTTTGCAATAAGAGGACCTGCCAAACAGCTAATGTCCGACTGCGGCACAAATTTCATAGCTGCATGTAAGGAACTTGGAATGAGCCAAAACCAACCAGATGCCACGGTGCAGAGGTACCTAAACCAACAAGGGTGCTCATGGGAATTCAACCCTCCCACACGCCTCACACATGGGCGGTTCTTGGGAACGTCTGATTAAGGTGGCCCGAAGAATCCTGGACTCAATGTTTCTCGAACAGCACAATCGCCTAACCCATGAGGTTTTGTGTACACTAATGGCAGAAGTGACAGCTATTGTAAATGCAAGGCCACTAATCCCAGTTTCCAATGATCCTGACGATCCATTCATTCTGTCGCCATCAATGCTCCTAACTCAAAAAACTGGAGTCCCACCTCCACCAGGAGACTTTACAGATAAAGATCTCTTCACCAAACAGTGGAGACAAGTACAGGCTCTTTCCAACAGATTCTGGAGTCGTTGGAGTCGAGAGTATTTGCCAACCTTGCAGTGTCGCAAGAAATGGACCAAATCTTACCAAAACCTGCAAATAGGAGACGTTGTCCTTCTCAAAGACAGTCAAGCTACCCGCAACAACTGGCCCATGGCTACCATCACAAAGGCCTTCCCTGGAGAAGACGGAAGGGTGAGGAAGGTGGAATTGAGGACCACAAATCAGGGACATCCAAAAACATTCTTCAGACCAGTCTCAGAAGTTGTCTTACTTCTTACTAAAGACTGATGTTCAGAGACTCATGTAGTCCATCGGGGTCAATTAATGACCTCACAGAGGTCAGACGGGGAGTGTGTTGCCTTTCACGCATAAATCTGAATGGACATTTGTTTTGAAAGAGCAGTTTTCACCCTAATGTTTCCGGGTCATAGGTTCGTTTTGGTTTAGCAGTCTGAGGAGGATAACCGAATTTGCCTAGCTACATTTCTGTGTTCAACCGCATGATTGTATCACTGTAAACGTCACAGAGGCAACGTCGTAAGTTGATAATTTCATAATTACATTCATAAGTTAATGTTAGAAAGTACTATATGAAAAATGCATGTGATATGTTTGTGGCTAAAAACGTTTTATTTATATTTATTTACATGTGGAAAGCACCTGTTACAGAGCTAAATGGTAATTTTCGTATTTGTTTTGTTACAGTTTTCACTCTGACCTTGTACAATGAGAAAAAGAGCCACAGTAAAGAGCAACTAAAGCTTACTACGACTCACGTCTTCATTTATAAGGAAGAGTTTAACTAGTTGTATAGCTGCAGTTGCTACACTGCAGTGAGGACAACACATGTTGCATTATGGAGATTGAGTTCAGCACTGTCATTTTAAGGAGTTTGGGGGAGACGTGGCTCTATCAGAAGTCAGCATTGTACTGTTGCAGAGGGAATCAGCAGGAAAGGGCCTTTTCACCACATGTATAAATGCTTACCTTAAAAAAATGATCTGTTCAAATGTATCATTTATAATTTCACTGCTTTAGTTTAGAACCAGACAGCCATTTTATTTTGCACTTCCTTTGAAGCATAGTTCGGCCTTGTATTAACACGCCATCTCGTGTCGTTGCAGAGCAGCGAATCACTCATCAAATTAGCTGAGCTGAGTTAAAGCAGCTGAATTACGTAATGAAACATTGCCGAACCAAGCTTGGAAAAAAGTTTGTCTTGCGACAAACTAAAGCAGTGACAAAATCCTACATTTGGAGTGCAATTGAATGGATTTTTATTTGTTAGGTAAGCATTTATATATGTGGTGAAAAGGCCCTTTTCTGCTGGTCCTATCTTCAACAGTATAATGCTGACTTCTGATGCAGTGACGTCTCCCCCTAACTCCTCCTTATGACTGTGCTGATCGCCATCTGCAGATTCAATATGCAGAAGCACCTCATAAAACCCCACTTCGTGATATTGGTTGGTTTATCCCCACAACAGAGATTTTTTAAATTGTTTAATGGTTAATAAAGTTTAATTAAGTTTTTTTGCTCTACTGTTGTAATAGTTATGTTCTATTTTTATACATTTAGTAAAATGTAGTAAAAAGTTCTGAACTAAAAAAATCAATTTTTACAATTGCACAAAATGTTGAAATTTGAGTATTTTTCACTGTTCTGACGTTTTGTAAAAGTAAAATATTTTTCAAAAGAGCCATCTTAATGTGCTTTTGTGCTTCGCCGCAATAATAGTAGGTTATAGGTCGTTTTTTAATTCATATTTTATCAACCTTGACAACATATAGTACTCATTAACTGTTAATAAGTGTAGATTAAAGGACTTATTAACCTTTACAAGCAGTGTTCCCGCTTTAGATCCCGTACCTGCAAAATGCATAATGAACTGTTTATTAAAGGACTTATTAACCTTAATAAGCAGTGTTCCCGCTTTAGATCCCGTACCTGCAAAATGCATATTTAACAGTTTAATAAAGGGTTTATTAGCCTTAATTAGCAGGGTTCCCGCTTTAGAACCTGTGCCTGCAAAATGTATAATTGAATGTTTAATAAAGGACTTATTAACCTTAATAAGCATTGTTCCCGCTTTAGATCCCGTACCTGCAAAATGCTTAATGAACTGTTTAATAAAGGACTTATTAACCTTAATAAGCATTGTTCCATAGAGCTTATTTACTGCTAATAAATGAATAATAAAGCTGTTTTTACCTTCATAAAGTAACAAAAAATGCTTAATAAAGGTTTAACAATGGCATAATAAGTAAGGCAGTAAGACTCAATAAATGGGTTTGCAATGCGTTTATTAACAACTATAAGAAACTCATAAGACTTAATGATATTAAGCAATCCTTAAATAGTTAACAAGTTTCTTATAAGTGCTTATAAAAGTCATATAATCTCACAATAAACATGGTTATTATGCTATTATTGACCCATATAGTCGTATTAACCCCAATTAGAGTTAATAGGCATATAATAAGGTCTTATTACCTATCAACAAAGGCATATTACAAGGACCTTAATATAAAGCGTTACCTGCCTTGCTAGTGCTACCTGCTTCTCCTCATTCTGTTACCAGTGATGACTGACGACTTTGACCTTAAAACTTATTAAGACTTGAAATGTGAGAATTGGGTCGCGTGTGCATTGGGGGACTTTAGGCAAGTTGGAGGACAAAAGAAGGTAAGAGACATTGATGGCAGATCAAAGATCAGAGCTAAGGCGCAAAACCGAAAAAACCCTCCTCTTCCCTCGCTCGGTAACCGTCCGCGGAGATGCTTTTTGAAGACAGCCTGTCAAATCTTTATTCAATCATCTTTTGACAGTCAAATGTAATCCTATTGGTCCCCCTTGGAGACCGCCCCACCCCCCCCTCGTTTTCAGTTTCATCTCTCCTAGCTTTACAGAATGAAAATCAAAAGATTGTCATAAATCACATTAACGCCAACCTGAAATTGGGCTGCATGAGATGATAGTGTGGCTCCTCGCCCTCCTCTCCGATCCCCTCCTCCTCCTGGAGGGTCAGAGCGTGGGAACCAGGAGATTTCCTCCGTCGCTCATCAGTAGGATTAAGCGGCTAATCATCGCTGATAGGGGCGAGCTGTTTATAATTAACATGTGCTCTATTGCTTCACATTACATTTACTAATTTCTTTCTCTGCTTTGTCGCGTCCTTTTGATTTCTACCCTATCAGGTAGAATAGAGCTTTCAATGTAGCCGGAGGAGGGTTGGATATGATGTCCCGCAGAGCTGCCATCTCAACCCAGGAGCCGGGAGAAAACTGAGCTATTTATACGTTTCTGCAAACAACTACTTTGAATCAATGATTTAAATGAACCAGAAATAAGTTTAGATCAAAGTTTCTAGAAACGTCTACATCAATGTTAAAGTGTGTTTTATCTGCTCCTGGGGATTCTGAGGCACTTTTGGTGTTTTGGGGTAATAGAATTGGGGTAGGCCATTTTCTGTTCATGAAATAACGTAATTATACCTCGGTAATCATAATATATATGTATTTCAGGCGTTTGGAACAATAAGCTACATTTACGTTCAGAATCCCCAATTAAGTGAACAAGTGATCAAGTTCACCCATATTGGCATATGTTGGCTTGTTCACAGCCAATAGCGGTAACAACATGAACACACAACTGTTATATGACACAATATCTACCAGACGCTGTGAGGTGGTAAGTTAATGTTTAGAATGTAAAAAAGCACAGTTAACGTTGCTTACCAGTTTATGAGTTCTATGTTAAGTGTCATTTACAAAAACCAATATGAAGATTCATCAACTTAATAGTACACTTAATGATTTAAGACAGTTTTTACTCCAAACCAAAGCACCCTTGTTTCCATAACAACGTTACGTGCTGGCTGCCGAGCTGCCGCTAAGTGTTTTGTTTTTAGCGTTAGTAGTAATCATTAGCCATTTGTCAATCTTTGTTCCTGTCTGTACTGGTGCTCTTGTGGACTTGTGAACTGCCATCAGGTGCAGCCCAGTACTTTTCCACTCTAAAGTTAGCCTCCAGCCAAGCACCCTCCACACCCTTTGGATGCGTGGTTGCTCTTCTCCCATGTACCTGACCCACAAGGTTTTAGAGTATGGGGTCAAATGGGGGCGTGCCACACTCTTAGCAAGGTTGTCTTTTATGTGAATTTTGCTCATAATTATAATTAATTTGGTCTAATGTTAGATATCCTTGTTGGGTCAGTAAAGTGTATCTATCTGGGCCGGGTCTCCGCCAGCCAGCTGGCCATGGGGTTCGCTCAAGACACGCAAAAATAACGTTGATTTAAAGGCACCCACTGCAACTTTATGTAAACATTCAATGAAAAATAAACATTATTTTTTACACGTAGTAAGTTTCATAACTCCTAATAACTCCATACCATTACATATCGATATATTCAAGGAGCAAAGATGAGACGACGCTGTGTGGTGAGAACTGATAGAAAATCGTAAACAACAACAATCGCCGGTGGGGAGAAGCCATTTTTCCATTGACTGGACAACCCTGTCTCGTCAAAATTACGTTCCCATAGAACTATTCGGCATTCTCAATTACGTTTGTCATAAAACGTATTTTGTCCGCGATTACGTTTTATTGAACGTATTGCAAATACGTTCGTCCTCAGCCTATTTTTTGCCATTCATTAACCTCTAGGATTATGTTTGGTTGAAACGTATCCCAGATAGGTTAAATGTCAACGTATAGCACATTATTGTCATTAAGGCATATCTTCCTTTCAGGGAACGTTTCATTTAACGTATTTTGTCTGAAAAATGTATCTTGGCCGTGAATACGTTTTATTGAACATATCGCAAATACGTTCGTTGTCAGCCTATTGTTTTGCCATTTATTAACCTCTAGGATTAGTATCCCAGATAGGTTAAATGTCAACGTATAGCACATTATTGTCATTAAGGCATATCTCCCTTTCAGGGAACGTTTCATTTAACGTATTTTGTCTGAAAAACGTATCTAGTTGTGGATACGTGTTATTGAACATATCGCAAATACGTTCGTTGTCAACCTATTTTTTGCCATTCATTTACCTCTAGGATTATGTTTGGTTGAAACGTATTCCAAATATGTTAAATGTCAACGTATAGCACATTATTGTCATTAAGGCATATTTCCCTTTCGGGAAACGTTTCATTTAACGTTATTTTGTCCCTGATTACGTCTTATTGAACATATTGCAAATAGGTTCGTTCTCAACATTTTTGTTGTTATTTATTTAAGCTACCTCTTGGAATACAGGCTACATTTAATTGAAACGTATCCTTAATAGGCTACGTTAAATTTCGATAACACATTATTGTCAGCATATAGGCATAGGTCTACCTCTCGGGGAAGCGTACGTTTGATTGTAATGTTAATAGTCCAACGTTATATCAACATGTCACAAGAGGAGAAATTAGCTGCTGACGGGGTAACTGTAGGAGCGGGGGTTGCTTTGTTGATTTCTTTATCTAGGGCTATAGCTGTGGTGAAAGCGGGAAGTGTGCGTTGTCTGGGCGGCTGCCTGAACTGAGCTGCAGGAAATTATGTTCACACGTTTCTTCATTCATTCATGAAGGCTATACTGGTGAACGGTGACGTCAGACTCACGCCCACCTACAAACCAATCAATGTCCAGTATCAGCCTGTCCTCTCGGAAAATACGACCACGTTGGTTTGTTCCGCCAAAGATTACAACCCATTGGAATTTATCCAAAACGAGCGAACGAGGCCCTCTACATGTGCGGGGAACCCTTTCTCATCAAAATTACGTTCCCAGAGAACTATTCGGTATTCTCAATTACATTTGTCTAAAAAACGTTTTTTGTCCGTGATTACGTTTTATTGAACATATTGTAATGACCTCGCCGGTGACATAACGATGTCGAGTCCTTAGTAATTGAAGGAACTTTTAATGGACCAAAACCAGGTCACTGAAACCCGTAACCAACGGCAGAAATCCCACCCAAAACAAACCCCGGTTACCCCGGCAACCCCCAACACGGTCTCACTCACGTGCAGGCCCCCACCCTCGTGTTCTTCCAAGGCCCTCCCCCAGCTGACCTAATGATTCGCCCTCACACTGATTGACAAGAAGAACATTACAATACATGCACACAGAACAACTGGCATAACGGACAACGAAATACAATGCAACACATAACACACAAACAATTTAATTGTCCCAGGGTCGCTACAATATCGTAAATACGAATTCGTTCTCAGCCTATTTTTGCCATTTATTTACCGTGTTACTATGGCAGAATAAAGAATAAATTCATGCATTATCATTCAACTTGAACATGTGTTTTTACAGTATAGAGTGGTGGAGAGGGATGACGTATGTTGGCAAACCCGGAAGTGAGCATCGCCCTCGGTTCCCTTGACAAAAAGCCAACGGGTTTTCCATTGGATTTTGGATTATTGCAGAAAAATCCTCAACTCCTCAAAAACGGAAAATAAATAAATCAATAAAAATAACCGTGCTCCAAAGAACGAAGTGTAAACCATTGCATTCTGAATGGGAGTGTTTCTCCGATTTTTCCATGCTACACAACGAAATGTAAACCCATGCAAATAAAGACTTCATGGTCATAATAATAATTTAAATATCATTAATCTACTACTGAGTGTGTAGGGAGGTATTCTATTTTTTTCAACGGGGCTGAATCCAGTCACTTGACCGTCATGGTTGCTATGGTGGTTGCTATCGACCGCCCCCTCTAATAACTCTAAAAACCATGCGGCAAAGGAGCTGCCGTCAATTGGGTTGTTTTTGTCGTAAACTAGGGTCCGATGGTTGAAAAATAGACAGTTATTCCAAGGTATCCTTAAAAGGCAGCTTGGATGTGTTTATTTTCTGCAGTTTAGACTTCTTCTATAACTAATTCTTGAAAGCAAAACACCAAGCTCATTGATTTAACGAGGGAGGGTTATTTGAAACAATTTATTCAATAATATTTGTGAGAGGTCATTCCTTCTCCTGATTTTACTTCCTATTTATGTCTAGGGTAAACCCCTACTGTCCACAAGCATCCCCCCCCTCCCCATATGGATTTGGAGAATTGTTGCCACTTCCCAGTGGTGGAGGTATATATATGAAAGAGGGCATTCAATTATAGCCTACTACAATGATCAATTAGGAGGCCGAAGCCCTAAAGGAAGTGATGCAATAGGTGACTGAGTCGACAACATTTAAGTAAGCTGTAGGCCTATAGGGTCTCTTATATATCAAAGGGGGTCTCAAAGGACGCATACGCTTCAACCTGTGGCTCCAGCACTACAGGAAATGACTCAGCAAGTGCTCCATCTCGTTGCAACTCA
This sequence comes from Gadus chalcogrammus, assembly GCF_026213295.1. Lineage (NCBI taxonomy): Eukaryota > Metazoa > Chordata > Actinopteri > Gadiformes > Gadidae > Gadus > Gadus chalcogrammus. The sequence continues at coordinate 27,865,041 of NC_079426.1, forward strand.
CCCAGCGGTTCGCTTGCAAGATTTTGGCCTGAAGTTCTTCCCAGACCTACACCCTAGCCATCCAACATGCATGTCTGAGAATCAGCCCTCTCTTTAATAATGACAAAAAGTTATGAGAGAAACACACATTAACTTTTTGTTATCTCATAAGCGGCGTGGTGCCGGCTCCTTTTGACCTTTTGACCCCCGACTTCAAAAACGTGGCCACAGGCCAGCTGTGTCTACACACCTTTAGCCACGAATGTACACCTCCATCCCACAAAAAATGGGGACTAGAAACTTATGTACATTTACTGTACTGTTGGAGGTCACGCCCCTTTGCCGACCTTTTCGAGATAGCTAGGGATGCTAAAATGTTTACACACAATTCCCGGGGGCCCGTGAACGACATATCCGAGATTTGGAGTTCTAGCCCTTAGAGAAAAAAAGTTTTCCCAAATGGAGTGTCATTTGGACAAAGCCCCTCAGAAGTGTAGCCTGCAAGACCTAATGGTTCAGAATGTGGTGGAAAAACAGTTTTTGAGATAGGAAGGTCCTACCGCCCTGAAATTGTAATACCTTATTCTAGGGCCTGACTGGGACCTCCACACCGAAACTTGGACCGGTCGGACCCTTAGGGCAGGAAGGGGGGGCCTGCCCTCGGGGTCTGACCGGGCCAAGTTTCGGGCAGGAAGGGCCCCCCCTTCCTGCCCTCGGGGTCCGACCGGGCCAAGTTTCGGTGCGGAAGTCCCAGTTAGGCCCTAGAATAAGGTATTAAAATTTCAGGGCGGTAGGACCTTCCTATCTCAAAAACTGTTTTTCCACCACATTCTGAACCATTAGGTCTTGCAGGCTACACTTCTGAGGGGCTTTGTCCAAATGACACTCCATTTGGGAAAACTTTTTTTCTCTAAGGGCTAGAACTCCAAATCTCGGATATGTCGTCCCTAGCATCCCTAGCTATCTTGAAAAGGCTGGAAAAGGGGCGTGACCTCCAACAGTACAGTCAATGTACATAAGACAGAGCTTAGTTTCTAGGCCCCATTTTTTGCGGGATGGAGGTGTACATTTGTGGCTTAATGTGTGTAGACAGCGCTGGCCTGCGGCCACCTCTTTGAAGTCTGGGGTCAAAAGGTCAAAAGGAGCCGGCACCACGCCGCTTATGAGATAACAAAAAGTGAATCTGTATTTCTCTCATTACATTTTGTCATTATTGAAGAGAGGCCTGATTCTCAGATATGCATATTGGACTGTTAGGGTATAGGTCTGGGAAGAACTTCAGGCCAAAATCTTGCAAGCGAGCCGCTGGGTGCAGGTGCAACGAGATGGAGCACTTGCTGAGCCTGGACTTTCATAATCTTCGCTCTGTGAATGTAAAGGATGTTTGGTCGGATGTTACGACGAAGAATCATAATGTGAATGGGAATATTCTATAAATCTCTTGATATCATCTTTCGTCTCAACACTTCTGCTGCAGCCACTTAAAGTCTCACTCCGAGAACCTTAAAATATGAATCAATCCATTAGAAGTATGAAAATATCTTCCCGGTGGTGCAACAGAGCAAACAAGGTGTCCTTTGACATCTACGTTTCGAGACGATTGCAACAGTGCCACACATGATCATATTTGAATATGTTTCGGGGTAGTAATTAGCTGTCGATTTTGGAGGCCTTTATCAATAATGACCAGCTATAGATTTGCTTCCCGATGGAGATTTTTGACAAATTACATGTTAATTAGCATCTACACGTTAAGATGAGTCCAATGAGATCAAGCTCGGCCTCTTGCTACACCGAGATCATGTCCTAGACCTAGGTGTACCATGTAAAATACATGTTACCATTAGCTAGAGTGTCGTTCTTGGTGTCATTGGACTCAGCTCAACGTGTAGATGCTAAATAACATGTCATTTGTGACTAATCTTTATCGGGAAGCAAATCAATAGCTGCTCAGTATTGATTAAGGCCTCCAATTTCGACAGCTAATTACTACCATTAAACATGTTCGAATATGCTCATGTGTGGCACCGTTGCAATCGCCTGGAAGCGTAGATGTTGAAGGACACCTTGTTCGTCCTCTTACGCCACCGTGAAGATATTTACATGCTTTTGATTGACTAATGAATTGATTCAGCTATTCCCCCAGAAGTCTGGGGTCAAAAGGTCAAAAGGAGACGGCACCACGCCGGGGTGGATCCAGATCTCGGGCAACAGCGCAGGGTTGCCAGGTCCTGCAAAAAACGTGCCCCCCACATACCGTTCAAAATCCACCCAAAATGTCCTAGAAGCATCCCAAATAAAAAATGATATTATTGGCCATTTTGGCCAACGTTTTGAAAGTAATACTATTTGAGGGAATATTTTAGCAGCGAAATGCACCGTGTGCGTGTGTGCGTGTGTGTGTGTGTGTGTGTGTCTGTGTGTCTGTGCGTGCGTGTGTGTGTGCTTGTGTGTGCTTGTGTGTGTGTGTGTGGGGGCGAATCATTAGGTCAGCTGGGGGAGGGCCTTGGAAGAACACGAGGGTGGGGGCCTGCACGTGAGTGAGACCGTGTTGGGGGTTGCCGGGGTAACTGGGGTTTGTTTTGGGTGGGATTTCTGCCGTTGGTTACGGGTTTCAGTGACCTGGTTTTGGTCCATTAAAAGTTCCTTCAATTACTAATGACTCGACATCGTTATGTCACCGGCGAGGTCATTACAATATGTTCAATAAAACGTAATCACGGACAAAATACGTTTTTTAGACAAACGTAATTGAGAATGCCGAATAGTTCTCTGGGAACGTAATTTTGATGAGAAAGGGTTCCCCGCACATGTAGAGGGCCTCGTTCGCTCGTTTTGGATAAATTCCAATGGGTCGTAATCTGTGGCGGAACAAACCACCTACGTGGTCGTATTTTCCGAGAGGACAGGCTGATACTGGACATTGATTGGTTTGTAGGTGGGCGTGAGTCTGACGTCACCGTTCACCGGTATAGCCTTCATGAATGAATGAAGAAACGTGTTAACATAATTTCCTGCAGCTCAGTTCAGGCAGCCGCCCAGACAACGCACACTTCCCGCTTTGACCACAGCTATAGCCCTAGATAAAGAAATCAACAAAGCAACCCCCGCTCCTACAGTTACCCCGTCAGCAGCTAATTTCTCCTCTTGTGACATGTTGATATAACGTTGGACTATTAACATTACAATCAAACGTACGCTTCCCCGAGAGGTAGACCTATGCCTATATGCTGACAATAATGTGTTATCGAAATTTAACGTAGCCTATTAAGGATACGTTTCAATTAAATGTAGCCTGTAATCCAAGAGGTAGCTTAAATAAATAACAACAAAAATGTTGAGAACGAACCTATTTGCAATATGTTCAATAAGACATAATCAGGGACAAAATAACGTTAAATGAAACGTTTCCCGAAAGGGAAATATGCCTTAATGACAATAATGTGCTATACGTTGACATTTAACATATTTGGAATACGTTTCAACCAAACATAATCCTAGAGGTAAATTAATTGCAAAAAATAGGTTGACAACGAACGTATTTGCGATATGTTCAATAACACGTATCCACAGCCAAGATACGTTTTTCAGACAAAATACGTTAAATGAAACGTTCCCTGAAAGGGAGATATGCCTTAATGACAATAATGTGCTATACGTTGACATTTAACCTATCTGGGATACGTTTCAACCAAACATAATCCTAGAGGTTAATAAATGGCAAAACAATAGGCTGACAACGAACGTATTTGCGATATGTTCAATAAAACGTATTCACGGCCAAGATACATTTTTCAGACAAAATACGTTAAATGAAACGTTCCCTGAAAGGAAGATATGCCTTAATGACAATAATGTGCTATACGTTGACATTTAACCTATCTGGGATACGTTTCAACCAAACATAATCCTAGAGGTTAATGAATGGCAAACAATAGGCTGAGGACGAACGTATTTGCAATACGTTCAATAAAACGTAATCGCGGACAAAATACGTTTTATGACAAACGTAATTGAGAATGCCGAATAGTTCTCTGGGAACGTAATTTTGACGAGACAGGGTTGGACTGGAAGCCTGCTTTATTTATTGTAGGTTACAAAAAATAAAGAAAATGGCGGCATTGTTGTTGTTATCGATTTTCTATCAGTTCTCACCACACAACGACGTCTCATCTTTGCTGCTTGAATGTCGGTATGTAATGGTATGGAGTTATTGAAACTTACTACGTGTAAAAAAGACTAGAAATTGAATGTTTATTTTTAAGCCTCGAAAGTTGCACTGGGTGCCTTTAAATACATATCAAGAAACATTGATCGAAACATATTTGTAGGTTCCATTCAACGTATCCCTGGGTTGCCGAACCGTACACATAGTTTTCCTCTGACGTCTGGGGCGGCCATCTTGCGGTTCTTCATCATACTACGGTCTCCTCACGCCTAGCCTAGCTCCTCTGTCCTCGTCAACCCTCAAGGTGCACACCTAAGGGCTGGACGACCTGCATACAGAGATATGATAACACATTGGAAGTGAAAGTGCTGATAATTGGATTTATATTAGTAAATAATTATGACCCATTCTATAATATTTATATGTAGTTAATTAATCTCTATAAATATATAAATGAATACTAACAAATTGCATTTCCTTAAATATCTTTATTCTATGAACATGAATGCCAAAGTTCCATTTGAATTTGAATGCCATAACGCGATTTAACCCTTCATCACAGGGAAATAACTATTATCAAGGAAAGTGTCTTGGGGAGGAATGCTGATTGGGGGATCCCTCCCTCCAGGGTCGGTAAGGGGTGCAATGGAGAACTATTGCACCAGAACTGACCAATATAGTAGAAATACAAGCAAACATTTTTGTTGAATTTAAACTCAAAATATTGTCCATGGTGATGGGGAGCTGGCTCGTGAGCAAGCTGCTAATCATTAGGTGGGGTGGCCAAGGCAGCCATCCACCATCACAGCTTATTATTCTAGATGTTTTACCCAAGAAGTATATATATATATTAGGGCTGGGCAAGTTAACGCGATTAATACAAATTGACGGGTTAACACATTTGCATTTACATTTAGGGCATTAAGCGAACGCTTTTATCCGAAGCGACTTACAATAAGTACATCTGTCATAAGAAGTGAAACAATATATCGCTGGTGGTACAGTAAAGATGTTCATAGAACATGTTCATAGAAGTGCAAGTACTAACAATCGCTAGGCAAACCCATTCCCCTTATACAGCAGTGATAGCAGCTACTGCAGATGCTACAAAATTAAGCACACACATTCTGTTTATTTTTATTTATTTTCTTTTACTTTGATTTTAAAATGTTTTGCCCACAGAATGTCAACATTCATATCAGAAATCATTTTTGTATTTACTTCCACTTACTTTACATTAAATTATACTTGCAGTAAGTGATTGCCTGATAACAATTGCAGTGAGTGACAGCCTGTTTACAATTCCCAAATCTGTGGTGCGATTTATTTTAATTTAACTACACTTGAAGTAACTGTTGGTTTACAATTGTACTAATTAACTGCCTGTTTACAATTCCCAAATCTCTGTTGTTCCGTAAGTTTCATATTCAACCCTGGGTGAGTCAACAAAACTCCCTTGAGATCATTTGGTCTAGTTTTTGCTTATTAAGTTAAGTATGAATGATAATATGTCATTCCATTTGATAATCTCATTTAACCTATATTGGAGTGGATTTAAAATATAATTTTAAAAGTGTGATTAATCGCAAGTTAACTCACCAATACTATGTGATTAATCGCAGTTAAAAACTTTTCCCAGCACTTATATATCTATATCTATACATAAATATAGATATAGATATAGATATTGAGCCTGCACTACTTTTATGGAAATTCAGATCACATGATTTCAATTCTCCTTTTTACTATAAAAATTTGGTCTGCTATGTTAAATTCCCCTGGCTGATTCAATCTATAAAGCTTTGTGAGAGCAAGGACAGAGTGATACATGGTGCTATTATTTCGTAACAGTGCCTGACATGTAGGTACATTAGAGGACACAAATAGCTGGCTAGCACTGTGCCACCTAGGAACACGGAGCAACAACCTCATGGCATCATTATATGCCACTCTAAGCCTCTGCATACTTCTCACTCTATAAGAGGACCAGAGATGAGCTGTATACAGCGGCGTGACATAAGCCCTAAACAAAGCACACTTAACATCTGTGGAACACATGGAAAATTTCCTCAACATCACGTTGGCCTGTGCATATATTTTACACCATTGACGATGAATGTCACCGTCATCCATGAGATCATCTGAGAAGACATGTCCTAGATATTTTAATTCCCTGCATATTTCTAAGAGAACATTACAGAACAACAACAACCTTACTCTTTTTGGAATTTTAGTTGATGTCAAATTCTCTTCCATATTGTGTTCATATCCTCAACAGCTCTTGTAACCCAGCAGAATATGGACAAAGTAAAACCAGGTCATCAGCATACATGAGATGATTCACAACTTGATCACCCACAATGCATCCTGTTGTACATTCATTTATCTGTCTTGAAAGGTCATCAATATATGCATTAAAAAGATTAGGGGATAATATTCCTCCTTGACGGACCCCATTCGCCACATGAAAAGGATCAGAAACAGTATTATCCCATTTGACCTGGAATGTTTGCTGAGCATACCAATACATTAGAATTCTGACAATATATTTAGGAACATCTCTCATGAGTAGTTTTTCAAATAGTTTTGCATGGTTGATTCTATCGAATGCCTTAGAGGCATCAATAAAACAGAGAAACATAGAGGTGTTTTGGCGTTCATATTTAGCGACAATCTCCTTTAAAGCATAAATGCATAAGTCAGTACTATGTTTTGTCTTGAACCCAAATTGATTGTCTGTAGTTAATACATAAATTTCGATCCTATTTAAAATATTTTTTTCCTGCACCTTAGACAGGGTACTGGCAAGGGCAATTGGCCTATAATTGTCCATGCTGTTTAATTTGCCAGCCTTCTCCTTAAGCACAGGAACCAGCAAAACAGACAAGATGGAATCAGGGAGAACACCATGCACCATGATACCAGAGAAACACATGGCTAACAGTGGAGAGAGCCTATAGCAACCCGGTATCACGTGATTGCGTGCTCCTGCGCACGAACGTTAATCTATTGAAGCGTGTTCCCGATCACGATAGTCCGACTTTTTGCGTGTTACACAAAACGAAATGTAAACCAATGCATTCTGAATGGGAGTGTTCTAAGACAATTAACGTGCTCCACAAAACGGTACGAGAGAGAGAGAAAGAGAGAGCGGGAGGGACAGAGAGAGAGAGAGAGCGAGAGAGAGGCTTCAGAAAGGGTGTGCGCAGATAGTACAGTGCACCCTAGTTATGTTTATGCCAAAACCTATATATATAATTAGGCTGTGGAAATTGCAATAAGTTAAGAACACAACTTCGCACGTTGAGCACACAGCCGTGTGACTCGTTTATTTTGTAAAAAAGAAAACCGGAAATCAAAGCGTGCTGAAGGTAAACAAATCCAGCATGGTCTGTGACGTCATGAGACGCACGTAATCCTTAAAGGGACCGCGATCCCTGAACCACCAAGAACGTAAATGACATGCAGTAAACAACAACACAATTGAAAGAACAACACATAACGTAAGTTACGGATGTAACTATGGATCTGTGAGACCGAGGGATGACCGTCACTACGGTCTAAAAAGGAATGAGTACATCGTTCTGCCTATCACCGAAACCATATGTCAAAAAACGTCATGCCCATGACCTCCGGAAGCAGAACCTCCCGCGCTTTTAAATAGCATGGATTGCTACCGGTTCGTCCTCCTACCTTGATCGCCTCAGGCTGTTCTGAGCGACAGAAGATAGAGACGGTCATCCCTCGGTCTCACAGATCCATAGTTACATCCGTAACTTACGATCTGTATCAACCTCACTCTGACCGTCACTACGGTCTAAAAAGGGATGACTAATACCAAAATGGTCGCGAGGAACGTATTGCTAAAATTGTTAAAAATTAACTTAAAAACCTCGCTCGGTCATGGGCATGAGGGCGGCATTGCCGACCGAAGCCGGGCGAGTTACATCCACCCTATAAAATCTTGTGAACGTGCATGGTGTAGACCATAAAGCCGCTGCACAGATGTCGTCAGCTGGCACTCCCCTAAGGGCCGCCCAGGATGTTGCCATACCTCTGGTTGAATGAGCCCTTAAACCAGGCGGAACTTGCATCCCGCTCGCTTTGTAGGCATGGGAAATAACGTCTACCAGCCAATGGGACAGCCTCTGCTTTGAAAGAGGTAAACCCCTCTTTGCTACCCCGTAGCAGACGAAAAGTTGGGAGTGTGCTCCCCTTAGCGGCTGTGTATGGGTCAGGTAAGCTCTCAAGGCCCTCACTGGGCACAAAGTGAGCAACCTCTCCTGCTCTGCCTGTGAGGCAGAGGCGGGCTGAAACGCATCCACCTCCAAAACCTGATTAATGGACTGCCAATTAACAACCTTTGGCAGGAAGGCTGGATTTGGCCACAGTGACACACTGGTGCCACCTTCCCTCCACCTAAGGCAATCGTCACTGACAGAGAGGGCACACAGCTCCCCAACCCGTCTTGCAGAGCAGAGGGCTAAAAGGAATGCTGTTTACAATGACAAAGAGCGTAGATCGGCATCCGCAATGGGCTCGTACGGAGCTCCAGTGAGTGATGCTAAAACCATCGGGAGGTCCCAGCCTGGTGCCCGTAGGGTACGGGCTGGGCGCAAACGGCGTGCTCCCTTCAAGAACTGGCCCACCAAGGAATGCCTCCCGAGAGGCCCGTTGTTCGTGCCCTGGTGGAAAGCAGAAATGGCAGAAGCGTAGACTTTCACCGTACTGACCGCCTTGCCTTGGTTCAACTGGAACTGCAAGAAACGCAGCACGTGAGGCACAGGGCAAGCCGCTGCTGGCTCAATATCCATACTCTGGCACCAGTCTGAGAAAATTCTCGACCTGAGCGCATAGCTGGCTCTAGTTGATGGAGCCCTAGCGTTGTTGAGTGTCTCCTGAACAGACGCATCTAAACGCTCAGTGACGGGCTCTGTACTGGCCAAACCCAAAGGCGCAGGGCGACCGGGTTCGGATGCCATATCTGCCCACCTGCTTGTGCCAGCAGGTCTGCCCTGCTCGGCAATTGCCATGGCTGACCCTGCAGTAGCTGGAGCAGATCTGAAAACCAGGGTCTCGCTGGCCAACGTGGGGCAACCAACAGGACTATGTGTTGGCCCTCCTTGATCCTCTGCAGAACCTGAGGGATGAGAGGGATCGGAGGAAAAGCGTACAACAAGCCTGTCGGCCACTCTTGTGATAGAGCATCCAGGCCCAAACTGCCCCCCTGCCCCCTGAGAGAGTACCACTCTGGGCAGTGGGTTGTTTCCGCTGACGCAAACAGATCCACTTGCGCAACCTCGTAGCGCATCCAGATCTGTTCTACAACGTCTGTGTGCAGTCTCCACTCTCCCGGGAGTGGTCCCGTCCTGGAGAGCATGTCGGCCGCACTGTTTGCTACGCCCGGAATGTGCACAGCCCTTACTGAGGCAAGTCGAGGCCATGCCCATGTTAGTAGTTCCTCCGCCACCTGGAGGCATCTCTGGGACTTTGTCCCCCCCTGGTGATTGACGTGATACACCGCTGAGGTGTTGTCCGATCTCACCAGAACGTGGTTGCGCTGTATCGCTGGCAGGAATCGCTGAAGGGCGAGGTGAATGGCCTTCAATTCGAGGACATTTATATGCTCCGATGTCCACGGAGGTTGCCAAATGCCCCTTGCCGAACGTCCTTCCCAGACAGCCCCCCACCCTGTTAGGGATGCATCTGTCGAGATGACCTGTCTCCTGTGTGGAAGACCCCCCAGGGGGACACCTCTGAGCAGGAACTCCCTGTTCCTCCAAGGACGCAGGGCCCAAATGCAAGCTCGAGAAACACGCAGCTTGACCTGCCTGTCGTCTCTTGGGTGGAGTTGGAAAGCATTGAACCAGCACTGGAAGGGCCGAGACCTCAGCAGACCTAGTGGAACCACTACAGCTGCTGCAGCCATCAAGCCCAGCAGTCTCTGGACTCTGTTGGCGGTAACCAGCTTGCCCAGCCGAAAATGCCTCAGGGTCTCGATCAAGCTGTCCGCTCTCCGACCAGTGAGAGACGCTTTCATACTGGCTGAATCTAAGAGAATCCCCAGGAACACTGCCTGTTGACGGGGCTGCACATTGCTCTTCTTCCAGTTGACTGTAAAGCCCAAGAACTGGATGTGGGCCAGCAATGTATTGGTGTCGCACACTACCTGCTCTCGAGAGGGGGCGCAAATAAGCCAGTCGTCCAGGTACGGGAGTATCTTCAACCCCCGTGCCTGTAGTGGGGCTAGTGCGGCGGAGACCACTCAGCTGAAAACTCTTGGGGCCAGTGAGAGGCCGAAGGGGAGGACCTGGAACTGGAACGCCCTGCCCTGGAAGGCCAACCGGAGGTATGGCCTGTGTTCCGGGCAGATTGGGACATGGAAATAGGCGTCCTTTAAGTCCAGAGACGTAAACCACTCTCCCTGCTGAATTGACCTTATCACCACTGCGGTGTGGACCATTTTGAATGGCAACACCTTGAGGTACTGATTCAGGGGCCTTAGATCGAGAACAGGCCGCTGACCGCCGTCATTCTTGGGCACAATAAAGTATTTGGAATAAAACCCAACTTGTGGGTTACCTGTGGTAACCCACAAGTAGAGTGGTACCTCTGCTATGGCACCTTTTAAGAGTAGCTCCTGGACCTCCTTGTCGAGCACTGACTTTAAAATTGGGTATTTTACAGGCGTTACCTTGACCCCTAAAAAAGCCGGGGGCCGCCGTCGAAATTGTAGCCGGTACCCACGGGCTACTGTTGCCACAACCCAAGGGTCTGGCACAATCCCTGACCGCTATGCAGCACCGCCGCAGCGGCCTGCGTACTTGCCCCTACTTGGTCTCTGTCCCCGTCTCCCTCTAGAATGAGGATCTCGGGCTGGGCCTTGGTTTGCCGCCTGAACAGGCCGGTCCCGAAAGTTACCAGCTGTCCGTGAAGGCCAGCTGGGCCGCTGTTGCCTGGGCCTACCCCTTGGCGCTTGGTTAGCGGCTAGCCCTGTTCTAATACATACGCGCTGGACCGCCTCCCTAGACGCTACAGCACGTTCAGTGCGGTCCAACACCGTCTGGGTCTCCGGATGAAAAACATGCCCAGGCGCCACAGGGAGGTTGAGCAGCTCCGTCCTGATGGCCTCTGGCAGAGAGTTCTGCGCAAGCCACACCTGCCGACGGCACAACACTGCAGCCGCCATCGAATCTCCCACGTCACGTGTAAGCTGGGCGTGAGCCGATAGGGCAGCTTCCACCAGGCCCATGGCATCTCCGTCCGCCGGGTCTAGCGTCCTACGCAGAGCCGCCAGTGTCATAGCTAGAGCGTTGCCTGTGCGGGCTGCTCGTGCCGATGCATTAAAGGAGCGAGTGACCAGACGATTCGTCTTTGCACACTCCTTACGTGGGCAACTTGGGTTGGAGGACACCCGGGCAGGGCCCAGCGTTGTCAAGGAGGCAATTAACGCCTCCACTGGTGGCATGTCCCCAAGCCCTGTTTCAGCTGGGTAAACAGTCATTGCCAGCTGACGACAGCCTGCATTAAACTGGGGCCGCTTCGAGGCCCTGCCCCAACTGGACGTGAGCATCCTGGTGTAGTCCCCTGCCACAGGAATAGAAGGTGGGGGGCTAGTGTGCGAGACGCCATCCCAAACACCCCCCTGAGGGACTGGGTCCGGTGTGGGGGGCTGGAGGCCCAGGATGTTAGCGGCGCTCAGCACCCTGGACATCAGAGAGCTAACAGGCGTCTCCCCCACCCCTGTGGACTCATCTCTAGAGTCCGTACGTGGTTCACCACCGCGGCCAGCTCCACCTGTTGTGTCCTCCGTGGCCTGTGATGCCAGGAGAGATAACACATCATTGGCCTCGTCCTCTTGCTCATCCTGACTGTCAGGCCTGCGTAAGGGTAAACCCTGCTGGCCTGATGGTAGGGATGGCGGGCCTCTCTGCTCCTCCAGCCTGCCTAGCCTTTCTGTTAGTGCTTGGAGGGCTGCGAGGATTTGACGCGACTCGGCGCTACCGCCCCCTGCTGCCTCAGCCGGGGCGGGGCGCTTCGCCGGCCTGGGGGTCTCTTCTTTGTCAGATCTACGGGGAGACTCATACTGCTGATCTTCTGAATGTCTGCGTGTGTGCTTATGCCCACGCTTACGGGATCGGGGCGACCGAAGGGGTGAGCGTCGCCTCTCCGCCCTGCCCCCCTGCGCGTGACCACGCACCTGGTTGGCACGGCGAAGTCGCTCCCCCCTGGACAGGTCAACTGCTGCACTGCAGGGGTTGCCTACGTCCTCCAGCACGTGGACGGCCCCCAGGCAATCAGGGCACTCCCTGTGCCCATCGTCAGCGCTCATCGCCGCGCTGCAGATTCTGCAGTGGTGTGGGGCCATTCTGGCAAATTGCACTTCCCCCAACACCGAATAACCAGAAGGCTCTGGTAGCCGGCACGGGCGCACGAACACACCTGACCCAGCTCACACTTACCCCAGCGGCTGCGGACAGCGGCTATAGGGCGCTGTTGGATTAAGCACTTCTACCGACGCAAAGTCAGGAGTACACCTTGGTGGCCGGCAAGGGCGCGCGGACGCACCTGACCCGGCTCGCACTCCCCCCAGCGGCTGCGGACGGCGGCTATAGGGTGCTGTTTGATTAAGCACTTCTACTGACGCAAAGTCAGGAGTGACCACCCAGGTGAAGACAGTAATTGGCTGAATAATGACAATGCACACTTATTGGTAATTCAGAAAGCATACACTAATTCAGTACACCAAAATCATAAATAATTATTTATTTATTTTTTAAATAAGAATCTCCACTCTACCTGGCTATTTAATAAATGGCAGTAGAGGAGCTAATCACAAATCAAAAGTATATGACACGATATTGTGCCTACAATAATACAAATTATAGTGGCTCACGCCAGCGCACGGATGCACCAGCTGGCTTAATGCAAAGATTTAAATAAGGGAGACTTCACTCTGGGAATTTAACTCAAACAATATACTACCGGCAACAAACAATCTGCCCGTAGTGCAAGGTGGCCGGCAGGCACGCACGAATGCGTCGCAAAGGCTCGCCTTGTGTCTGGTCACAAACAGCAACTAAAAAGCGCAGCGGTGGCCCGCACCAGTGCGCGGACGCAACCTAGCGGGCTCACACAAACCGCACAGCTGCGGACAGCTGGCTAGGGTGCGCTAGTGCTCTACCAAACAAACGAAAAAGACAATTTATAGTCCAACGTTAAGTGATCTGTACGTTAACGCAAGAGAGTTAACTACACAGTCCACACACTGATCAACAGGGACCCAAAGGCGCCTGTAACCGTGGGTTACGATCTTGTGGCTGCGTGCTATAGCTCTGAAAAATAGATCAACGTCTTACCTGGTCCGGTGAGGCGATCAATGTAAAGAGGACGAACCGGTAGCAATCCATGCTATTTACAAGCGCGGGAGGTTCTGCTTCCGGAGGTCATGGGCATGACGTTTTTTGACATATGGTTTCGGTGATAGGCAGAACGATGTACTCATTCCTTTTTAGACCGTAGTGACGGTCAGAGTGAGGTCGATACAGATCGAAATACTGCAGGTGAATTATGTTACGGTCACTACAAGGCTATAATTATATTATTTAGCGTGTAATGAGACAATCTATAGGGGGGGGACACGTTAGTTGAAGGGGGGGGGGGGGGGGACACGTTTGTTGAGGGGGGGGGAGACACGTTTGTAGGGGGGGGGCACGCTCGACAACGAGAGTTGGTTTTTATTGAACGAGACTTCAACACGGAACAGCTGCACGAAACGATGGTCACGTCACTCTCGGTGACGGTGTCGACAATAATGAACACACGAACAATGTTAATAGAACAACACACAACCACATAACAACCCAAACCCATTAACCCCACTTAATCCTAACAACAAAACAAGTTAACAAAAGCCCCATTTGTCAATTGAGAACCCCAATTCCCAGAATCCCCCGCGGCTCCGGAACACGGCGTAGCTTACATTAATCTTTATTATCTGAATGGGAAATGCAATATTTTAGGACAGATACACCATTAAACGCGTTTCTAATGACATTTCTAGCGAAAAATGTACATTTTCCTTACATAATCTTCAGTCAGTGAATGTGTATGATCTTTATTAATCTTTATTATCTGAATGGGAAATGCAATATTTTAGGACAGATACACCATTAAACACGTTTCTAATGACTTTTCTAGCGAGAAATGTACATTTTCCTTACATAATCTTCAGTCAGTGAATGTGTATGATCTTTATTAATCTTTATTATCTGAATGGGAAATGCAATATTTTAGGACCGATTCACCGTTAAACGTGTTTCTAATAACATTTCTAGCGAGAAATATACTTTTTACTTGCATAATCTTCAGTCAGTGATTGTGTCTGATCTTTAGTTTTATAGTTATTAGGATTTGATCGGCTCGCTCGCATGTTTCAACGACGTCAGGTTGCTTTCGCTAAACTAGCAGCTCACGTGCTTCCTGCGTTTGTGTTATTAAACTGTTACTTTATGTAACTTTTAATGATATCATCTTGTTAGAAACACGTATATCTGAGAGCCAACCCAGTCGCCAAAAGCATACCTGAATGTAAAGGATGTTTGGTCGGATGTTACGACGAAGAATCATAATGTGAATGGGAATATTCTATAAATCTCTTGATATCATCTTTCGTCTCAACACTTCTGCTGCAGCCACTTAAAGTCTCACTCCGAGAACCTTAAAATATGAATCAATCCATTAGAAGTATGAAAATATCTTCCCGGTGGTGCAACAGAGCAAACAAGGTGTCCTTTGACATCTACGTTTCGAGACGATTGCAACAGTACCACACATGATCATATTTGAATATGTTTCGGGGTAGTAATTAGCTGTCGATTTTGGAGGCCTTTATCAATAATGACCAGCTATAGATTTGCTTCCCGATGGAGATTTTTGACAAATTACATGTTAATTAGCATCTACACGTTAAGCTGAGTCCAATGAGATCAAGCTCGGCCTCTTGCTACACCGAGATCATGTCCTAGACCTAGGTGTACCATGTAAAATACATGTTACCATTAGCTAGAGTGTCGTTCTTGGTGTCATTGGACTCAGCTCAACGTGTAGATCAGGGGTGTCAAACTCATTTTAGCCTAGGGGCCACATGGAGGAAAATCTATTCCCAAGTGGGCCGGACCGGTAAAAATATGGCATAATTTTGTAAAATTAAACATGCTGTGAGCACACCAAACACAGGTTTCCCATTTACTTCCGTGAATAAAAAGTACGATGACCATTTTTCTTGTAAAACTCTGCACTGTGTCCACTTTTCGTCTTTTTGACAGAGACATTTTGGGGCAATGAGAGTGCCAAAGCGCATAATGTTGGAAGTATAAAGGTACGGCCACACCAACCGCGTTGCTCGCGGTAGGGGCGTTGAAAATCGGCATTTTTGCATAGGGAACCATTGGTCTAGGCACGGTACACGCGTTGAAGCGTTGCGTTGGGGGCTTTAGGCGCGGAAGTTGCACGTAATTACGCACGTAAACGCAGCCTGGCGGACTATTTCTCTGCTGATCAACACTACGAATGCTGGAAACACGCCAGACACACCATGTGAAGTTATTTAACCCGATTAGTGTTATTTATATCAGAGATTATTTAATCTAACCCGATCTAAACTCTATCATGCACCCAAACGCGGCGTTTGGGTTTCCTACCTCGGACTCCAGCGCAGCCACGGCCGACATCTTTCTTTATTCTGGGTGGAAATAGTTATAGTTACGCCATTAAATGCGTTTATGGAAACATTTTTAGCGAGAAATGTGCATTTTAATTTCATAATTTTTGCTCAGTGAATGTGAAGGATGTTTGGTTTGATAGTTATGACGAAGAGGGAACGCTCCGTTCACTTGCATGGACATGGACTCATCTAGCTGCGGTGGCGCGGTGACGCGGTGGAAGCGTTGAACCACCACACACCGATCAAGCGTCAGGTTAGGCGCGGTACTCGCGGTATCCACTGCGAGCAACGCGGTTGGTGTGGCCGTAGCATAAGGCAGAGCGACAAGGTAGCTCCGGGCTAGCTGCACTACCTGTTTATACTTGCTCCCTGCTCAGCCCCGGTATAAAGTTTGCTTGCTTAACATAATTGCTATTGCGATTTCTAGTGGACACATTAAGAACAGCAGTTTCTTTCATTGAAAAATAGCAGATCATTTTACGTTACATTCCAAAGCGACTTCCAGTTACACACAATTGTCCAGTAGTTCAATGTACAACAAATTAGTCAGTGCCAGTCAATGCAATTCATGTAATGCTAGGAAGGATTTTTATAATTTATTTTTTTTTATTTTTTTTTTTTTATTTTTTTTTTACACAATACTGTACTTCACAAAATCATCTCGCGGGCCGGATTAAACCCGTTCGCGGGCCTGATCCGGCCCGCGGGCCGTACGTTTGACACCCCTGGTGTAGATGCTAAATAACATGTCATTTGTGACTAATCTTTATCGGGAAGCAAATCAATAGCTGCTCAGTATTGATTAAGGCCTCCAATTTCGACAGCTAATTACTACCATTAAACATGTTCGAATATGCTCATGTGTGGCACCGTTGCAATCGCCTGGAAGCGTAGATGTTGAAGGACACCTTGTTCGTCCTCTTACGCTACCGGGAAGATATTTACATGCTTCTGATTGACCAATGAATTGATTCAGCTATTCCCCCAGAAGTCTGGGGTCAAAAGGTCAAAAGGAGACGGCACCACGCCGGGGTGGATCCAGATCTCGGGCAACAGCGCAGGGTTGCCAGGTCCTGCAAAAAACGTGCCCCCCACATACCGTTCAAAATCCACCCAAAATGTCCTAGAAGCATCCCAAATAAAAAATGATATTATTGGCCATTTTGGCCAACGTTTTGAAAGTAATACTATTTGAGGGAATATTTTTTTGTTGTTGTTTTAGCAGCGAAATGCACCGTGTGTGTGTGTGTGTGTGTGTGTGTGTCTGTGTCTGTGTCTGTGTGTCTGTGCGTGCGAGTGTGTGCTTGTGTGTGCTTGTGTGTGTGTGTGTCTGTGCGTGTGTGTGCGTGTGTGTGTGTGTATAACACGCTATTTTATGTTGAAATGCGACGTAATCCAGTGCTCACGAAACGTACACTGTCAACGTAGGTATGCTTTTGGCGACTGGGTTGGCTCTCAGATATACGTGTTTCTAACAAGATGATATCATTAAAAGTTACATAAAGTAACAGTTTAATAACACAAACGCAGGAAGCACGTGAGCTGCTAGTTTAGCGAAAGCAACCTGACGTCGTTGAAACATGCGAGCGAGCCGATCAAATCCTAATAACTATAAAACTAAAGATCAGACACAATCACTGACTGAAGATTATGCAAGTAAAAAGTATATTTCTCGCTAGAAATGTTATTAGAAACACGTTTAACGGTGAATCGGTCCTAAAATATTGCATTTCCCATTCAGATAATAAAGATTAATAAAGATCATACACATTCACTGACTGAAGATTATAGAAGGAAAATGTACATTTCTCGCTAGAAATGTCATTAGAAACGCGTTTAATGGTGTATCTGTCCTAAAATATTGCATTTCCCATTCAGATAATAAAGATTAATATAAGCTACGCCGTGTTCCGGAGCCGCGGGGGATTCTGGGAATTGGGGTTCTCAGTTGACAAATGGGGCTTTTGTTAACTTGTTTTGTTGTTAGGATTAAGTGGGGTTAATGGGTTCGGGATATTATGTGGTTGTGTGTTGTTCTATTAACATTGTTTGTGTGTTCATTATTGTCGACACCGTCACCGAGAGTGACGTGACCATCGTTTCGTGCAGCTGTTCCGTGTTGAAGTCTCGTTCAATAAAAACCAACTCTCATTGTCGAGCGTTCAATAAAAACCAACTCTCGTTGTCGAGCGTGCCCCCCCCCTACAAACGTGTCTCCCCCCCCTCAACAAACGTGTCCCCCCCCCCCTACAATCGTGTGTCCCCCCCCCCCCCCCCTCAACAAACGTGTCTCCCCCCCCCCCCCCTCCCCGGTCAACAACAGTCTCCCCCCCCCCCCCCCCCCTAAACAATCGTGTCCACAATTTGCCGCGAAAGCCGTGAAACCCAAACCCCGAAACCCGCCTCCACAGCGGCACACGTGGATACTGTAGGTATAACACGCTATTTTTTACGTTGAAATGCTACGTATCCAGTGTTCATGGAAACGTACACCGTGGACATATTTTCTTGGCGACTTGGTTGTGCCATAACAATGTCATGTGTTTTATGAAAACACCATCAGTAACATTTAAATTGAGGTTTGAGGTTGATGTGGACGGCTCTTTTTTTTGTCCGATTTCTTCAGTGTTCAGTGCCTGTTTGTGAGATATGCATTGTTTGAAAGATAAGCCTTTGATTTTGTTTAATTTTAATATGCCTTTCATCAACAGTGGTTTGGGGTTTTATAACAACAATTAAAGTGCTTAACTACTGGTGAACGATGTTGCAGAACATATATGGTTTGTGTTGATTGCATGGAAAAGGGAATAACCAGTTACAACTTATATGGTAAGAGCCTGGTAATACCATGGAAACAAACTAGGCTTCCTTTTACAGTACAGTTTCAGCTTACTTACTGGGTAAATTGTCATGTTTTATTTGGTAACGTCGCAGAACGTACATGGTACAAGTTTGTGTTGACTGCATGGAAAAGGGAATAATGTATTACAAATTATATGGTAAGAACCTGGTAATACCATGGAAACAAACGAGGCTTCCTTTTACAGTACAGTTTCAGCTTAATTACTGGGTAAATTGTCGTGTTTTACTTGGTAACGTCACAGAACGTACATGGTACAAGTTTGTGTTGACTGCATGGAAAAGGGAATAATGTATTACAAATTATATGGTAAGAACCTGGTAATACCATGGAAACAAACGAGGCTTCCTTTTACAGTACAGTTTCAGCTTACTTACTGGGTAAATTGTCGTGTTTTACTTGGTAACGTCGCAGAACGTACTTGGTACAAGTTTGTGTTGACTGCATGGATAATGAAATGTATTATAAATTATATGGTAAGAACCTGGTAATACCATGGAAACAAACGAGGCTTCCTTTGACAGTACAGTTTCAGCTTAATTACTGGGTAAATTGTCGTGTTTTACTTGGTAACGTCGCAGAACGTACATGGTACATGTTTGTGTTGACTGCATGGATAATGGAATCTATCTATTATAAATTATATGGTAAGAACCTGGTAATACCATGGAAACAAACGGCTTCGTACCCAGTATTTAAGAAGATGTACCATGACACTAGAGGAAAACTTCCTGCAGAGGTTGTTACCAGGTAAGTAATTCCATAGTGGTAAATCGAATAAACCCTTTTTAAATGGGTGTAGCTATGAATAATAACTAAGATAAAGTATTTTATTGGAAAGCACTATGCTAATTTCTAGATAGTACATCATTAAATTTGGGCTGTTACCAACATAAACCTTGGATAATAGGTGTTTATAAGAATTGGTTGCCTAATTTCCTAGGAAGTACAGAGTTATTACCAACCTAAAACAGATACAACTACACGCTACTTAGTTGAGTTGATGGGTAATAGTGGAGGTTTTACTTAGTACTTCAGCTGTAATTCCTCTGTATTTACCTTCTTATTACCAGTGGTAATTACACAGTAATACACTATAATTTACCGGATAATTCCTCTGTATTTACCTTCTTATTACCAGTGTTAATTACCCAGTAATACACTATGATTTACCATGTATGTACCGGGTAAATACCTAGTAATTAGGGGACTGTAAAAGGAATGGTTACCTACATTTTCTGTCTGCGCCACTAACCCATGACGTTGGCACAAAGCAAATGAAATGTATCCATTTCTGTGTGGCGCGTTCCGTGCCGTGTGCAGGCACGCCAGAATTCAAAAAGTTAAGAGATGGCGGTTAAAGCAAAGCGCAGCGAATAATTGAAATACTTTAAAGAAATAGGAGATCATCAGGTGAAATGTAAAATATGCCAAGCGAAATCGAGCTACCAGAAAGTACTATGCGGCAACATATGCTCCTGAAACACAACGGTGAGTTCGGGAAAGCAGACCCGCAGCAACCAAGTGTGTCGGCTATTTTCACCGCCGCAAGACGCAACTGTAATCCCGGGCGTGTAGAGAAGATTACAACGCTGAGTATTTCCATAGTCCATTTGCTGCCGTTTTATTTGCAGCTTTAAATTATTTGCAATGGTTAGGCTACTTGTTTCGTTTTTGTTTTTTTTAAACTGTTACATGCCTTGGTTCGATGTGATTTAAATTGTGAGACGCATATTTATTTTTGTAAGGAAAATGTGTTGTGAACGTTTGCAAAAATAAATAATGAATACTCTGATAACTCTGACTGTTTCGATGGAGAATAAGCATTACATGTTTGGTTGGTAATATTGCCGTTCATCATCAAGCCTATTCCTGCTGCAGATGCTGTAGCTCCCTCCAGTCAACAGTCACGGACACAAGGCTTTCTTGTTTACGGGCATTTATTAGCTGAGTCTTATCATCCTCTTTGCCATCAAACATGCCGTGAGAACTAAACAAAAGCATATAAATCATACATGTGTTACATAAATGCGACTATTATCAGAGAATAGCACATGCTAATTACAAGTTAAAGAACTATGCAAACCTCATTGGCCGCGATAACTTCAGGGAGTGAAACAGGTAACACAGAGGCAACTTCTCTCCTGTGCGTCTCTCGTTGAACTAACAAATGTAATATTAACGCACTTATCTCAACGAGCGGTTCGGCATGCGCTGCATGCTCCGATGCTGGTGCTACAACAATAAACGTCACCTCTTGCACCTCAGAACAAGAGTACCGCTATACATTGATTACATTAACAGGTAAGCTTGTAAACATACTTAAAAATAAAATAAATGCAGATAAATATATAATATATATTTAAATGTGGTGTCATTCTTAATAAACTATTCTTTTATGAAACTTAAATTTATTCTAATAATACAAATTATGCAACTGTTTCTGCTGGCAGCTACACTCCCACCAAATCACTGGTGATTTATTTTAAATTAATAAACTAAATAAAGATTATGAGACTTGGTTTAAATAAGGTAGCTGCATTACTCAGCTTCAAGCAGGGTAACCGTCTTGTGAATAGGCCGTGCTAGGTACGTTTGCTTTGTGAGCCGCTTTCCTGTGTCATCCAGTGCTGAATCACTGATCAGCAATTGGAGCTTTCTCACATGTCCATCTTCACCAGGATACACTTCCGTGACCTTGGCGAGTTTCCACTCATTTCGTGGTGCATTGTCATCTTACACGATCACGATATCGTTGACCTGCGCATTTCTGCGGGTCTTATGCCATTTTTGTCTCTCTTGCAGATTTAACATGTACTCTTTTTTCCACCTAGACTCGTTGAATAAGTACTGAACTTTACGCCATCTTTTGCGAAGATAAAGGTCTTCTTTCACAAAGTCTCCAGGTGGTGGCAAGACTATGGAAGACTTCATCGTCAAGATGTGATTGGGCGTAAGAGGCTGTGGCCCAGCTGGATCACTCAACAGATGTGCTGTTAAAGGTCGGCTGTTTATAATTGCCATTACTTCGTAAAGGTAAGTTCTCAAAGATGAACTGTCAAGTCTTTGGGATGCCAGATCTAGACTGGATGTCAACACACTTCGTATTGTCCTGATCTGCCTTTCCCAGGCTCCACCCATGTGACTAGCAGAGGGAGGGTTCATGACAAACTCACAGCCCAGTTGCTTAAGGCATTCTTGGTCCATCTCTTTAACCGCTTCCAGGAACTCACGTCTTGCTCCAACAAAGTTAGTGCCCTGGTCAAAATGAAGTTGTCGAACGTTACCACGCAAGGCAATGAGAGCACGAAGAGCATTTATAAAA
Organism: Gadus chalcogrammus; assembly: GCF_026213295.1. NCBI lineage: Eukaryota > Metazoa > Chordata > Actinopteri > Gadiformes > Gadidae > Gadus > Gadus chalcogrammus. Next base: position 27,887,098 of record NC_079426.1, read on the forward strand.
GCATCAGTCGTCATATCATCAAGCAGTTCTATGTGCACAGCACGAGAACACAGACAGGTGAATAGCAGGCCGTACCGCTTCACTTCCTTTCTTCCATCTTTAACGTAGAATGGCCCGAAACAATCCATCCCACAATATGTAAAGGGGGGCGTTGTCTCCATACGTTCACTAGGTAAGTCTGCCATTCTTTGTTCCTCTGTACACCTTCTGAACTTTCGACACTGCATGACTGCATCCAAGTATCCAGATACCGTTAGCCCTTAGCTCATTCATTGTCATGCCACGTCCTTGGTGTTGCACTCGCTGATGGTAATGTGCAACCAATAACTTTGTTATGTGGCTGGTCTTTGGTAAGACTGCCGGGTGTCTGATGTGAGGGTGCAGAGCAGCATGCTCTAGTCGACCTCCCACCCTGAGGATGCCTTGTTCATCGACAAAAGGATTTAGCCTTTGCAGGTTGCCTTTGTTTATTTCCTTCTTGCATTGAAGACTTTGGATCTCCACAGAGAAGTTCCGCCTCTGGACGATGTTTATGATGGTAAGTTCTGCATCTTCTCTCTCTTCCAGACTGCTGGCTTTAAACTCTTTGAAACATCGCTTGAGTCTAGCGATGGCTTTGACCAACCTCGTCCAGCTAGAGAACTTGAGGAAGCGTTCAAGCAGTGAATCGTCTGTTGTCAATGTCTTATGCACAAAGACCTTACGAACTTCTGGGTCTTCAACTGCAGTGTCTCCCACCTTACTATCTCCACTGGGAAGCTCTTCTTGCCAAAGAAAGTCTGGACCGGCAAACCAGTTGGAAGCAATGAGCCCCTTTGCCTTAAGGCCCCTTGACGCATGGTCAGCTGGATTTTCTTCAGAGGCCACGTATCTCCATTGACTTGGTTTGGTACTGTCCTTGATGCGCTGTTTCTCTTTCTCAAATCTCTTACTCAGACACTTAAGGCGATGAACAGCACATTTCCTGTTGTCTGGCAGACTCGGCATGTCCTCTTTAAATGGCAAAGGCATTTCACAGTGACCGTCAGGCTTGATCTTGATTCCCTCCTCCATTATTGAAATGAAGCGAAAATCTTCTTGTGAAAAGTGAGCATCCTCCATGGTTCTTTCATTAAAGTCTGACTGAATCTTCATAACATTTGGCGGAGTGACTAATTCCTTGACTTGTGTTCGACATATGTATCGGACTTCACTTGTCAGATTGGCAGGCGACTGAAGGCATTGCGTTACTTGTCTGACAATAGTTCTCTGGCTGCATCAAATTGCATCTCCTGTGGCAACCCGTTCCCAACCCCTCGGGCTGGAGGGCCCAGGGGAGAGGTGGTGGAGGGCGTGTACCGGCTGTATCCAACAGATGGAGCCAGAGGGCGGCACTCCGGACGCACTAATCAGGGGGATGGGAAACACCTGGGGCGGGGAGTGAGACACCATGTTAAACTGCGCTTTCCCCGATTCCCAAGGAGAGTTGGAGCGAGAAGCCGGTGGAGTAACCCGACCCACGGACGAGCCGCAGGGAGGTGAACCGCGCCGTATCCGGACAGAGAAAGCTAAATCCTTATTTCATTGTTTTCTCCTGGCTCACGGAGCTAGCGTATGCTTTTCATTGCCCTACGGGGAGAACTCTGTTTAACCGAATAAATGCCCTCCGGGCTTTGAACCAGCCGAGAAGTGTGGTGATTCCCTACCTTACGAAGACATTCTCGGGAGTGTGGTGGAGGATGCGGGCAATTTGACCCCGCTACGGATTACACGGAATCACCAGCCCAACCCAGATGCAGAACCCGGAAGGGGGCCGCCGCACAGTGGGAGCTGACGGGGCCGGGCAACAGTCGGCCCCCCCGAGACCGCCGATCGTCGCCCTGGGAGGACCGACGATGCTACACTAGCCCGACAGTGCTCCAGGAACCGAGATGTATCCATGCCGTCGGCCTTCGTCGACGGGGGACGACCAGGACCGTGTATGCTGACCACCTGCTGGGCCCACCAGACATCTGGAGCCCCAACTATCCCGGTGAGGGTGGGGAATAAGGACACGGAGGCCCTGCTGGATACCGGCAGTGTGGTGACCCTCCTACGCCCAGACCTTGAGGGGGGACGGCGGGGCGAGCCCATGGAAGTCGCGTGCGTCCACGGGGACACCCACACCTACGACACGTGCCACGTGGTCGTGAGGACCCCCCGAGGGGTGTATGTGACGCGGGCCGGGATCGTGCCCAACCTGCCCGTACCCCTGCTCATCGGCAGGGACTGCCCCATGCTCACCCGCCTGCTGAACCCCGTCCCGAGTTCCCGGCTCTGGCGAGATCCATCGCGTCGGGCCGGGCGGGCGGTCCGACCCGCTTACGCGGCTCGGCCGGTCCCCGCAACCCCAGCGGAGACGTCGGAGGAGGACGGCGGGACCGAGGGGGACGGACCCACCCCTCCAGGCACCCCAGCCCATTCGACGGGAGGATCCCACCAAGTGGAGACGGCGGGACCACCCTTGGACACGCCGGACACCCTGACGGCAACCGAGCAGTCTGGTCCACCGGGAGGCTCCGAGAGATCCCCGCTCACCGAGTTCTCTGATTTTTTCCCGACGCATCGACCCGGACAGTTCGCCAGCGCCCAGCTACAGGACGACGCCCTGAAGCACGCCTGGAGCCACGTCCTCGCCCATGAGGGACAAGCGAGGGATTCGGTGAGTCGCCTCCCACACCCTCACTTCAGCACCAGGGGGGGTTTGCTATATCGGGTCGTAGAGAAGGGGGGAGAAATGGTAGAACAGTTACTAGTTCCCCGGCCCTACATTAGTAAGGTGCTATTCATGGCCCACTCCCACCTGCTAGGGGCTCATCTAGGCATGGATAAAACCAGGGAAAGACTTCTAGCTCGGTTTTACTGGCCCGGGGTGAAAGGTGATGTGGTCCGTTATTGTCAGTCCTGCCCGGAATGCCAGCGTACGACCCTGTGACCCACAGTGCGAAACCCCCTGATTCCCATGCCAATCATTGAGGTCCCCTTTGAGCGGATAGCGCTGGATATTGTCGGCCCACTCCCGAAGACCAGCAGGGGACATAGATACATCCTAGTCATTGTGGATTACGCCACCAGATACCCCGAAGCCCTCCCCCTCCGCGCCGCCACCACCAAGGCAGTAGCCAGGGAGCTAATGCTGCTGTTTAGCAGGGTGGGGATAGCCAGGGAGGTATTAACGGACCAGGGGTCCTGCTTCATGTCCCGAGTCATGAAGCAACTGCTCAGTCTCCTCCAGGTCACCCAGCTCCGGACCTCGGTGAACCACCCCCAGACCGACGGGTTGGTAGAGCGCTTCAATAAGACGCTAAAGCAGATGCTGAAGAAGGTCATGGACGTTGACGGGAAAAACTGGGACCAGCTCCTGCCCCATGTACTCTTCACAGTCCGCGAAGTACCCCAAGCCTCGACAGGGTTTTCCCCCTTCGAGCTGTTGTACGGGAGAAGACCCCGGGGGCTCCTCGACCTCGCCAAGGAGGCGTGGGAGAGTCGACCATCTCCCCCATCGCACCCTGGTCGACCATGTGGAGCAGGTGAGGGACCGCATGGCCCAGGTCTGGCCCATCGTCCGGGACCACCTTCGGCAGGCCCAGCAGGCCCAGGCCCGGGTCTACAACCGTGGGGCCCAGCTACGCCTGTTCCAGCCCGGAGACCTGGTCATGGTGCTGATCCCGACGTCGGAATGCAAATTCTTGGCCAAATGGCAGGGCCCGTACGAGGTCGTGGAACAGGTGGGGCCGGTGAACTATCGGGTGCGGCAGCCCGGGAGACGAAAACCCACCCAACTGTACCACGTCAATCTACTGAAGCAGTGGAGGGCGGACCCGGCCCGCCGGCGCCGGCTTCCCTCGCCCTGGCCGCCCGGAGCGACATACCAGCAGTCCCCATGGGGGAAGATCTCAGTCCCGCCCAGAAGCAGGACCTTGAAGAGGTCATCCTCCAGCACCAGGATGTCTTCTCCGAGCTGCCCGGGAGAACCACAATAACACAGCACGACATCAAAATGGCGCCCGGCATCACGGTGCGCGTTCCCCCCTACCGGGTCCCAGAAGCCCGACGGAACGCCATCCGGGAGGAAGTCACCCGAATGCTCAGACTCCGCGTCATCGAGGAGTCTCGCAGCGCCTGGTCCAGTCCGGTCGTCCTGGTCCCCAAACCCGACGGCACTTTTCGGTTCTGCAACGACTTCCGGAAACTCAACGAGGTGTCCGAATTCGTGCCCATGCCCAGGGTGGATGAGCTGATCGAGCGGCTTGGACCGGCCCGCTACCTCACCACCCTGGACCTCACTAAGGGGTACTGGCACGTGCCACTCACCCGGACCGCTAGGGAAAAAAACGTGTTTGCAACCCGGGGGGATTGTATCAGTACACGGTCCTGCCGTTCGGTGTCCACGGCGCCCCGGCGACCTTCCAGCGGATGATGGACCAGATCCTTCGGCCTCATCAGGCGTATGCGGCCGCATACATCGATGACATTATCATTCATAGCGCAAGCTGGGACACACACATCCGACAGCTGAGGGCGGTCCTGGCGGAGCTGAGGAGGGCCGGACTCACCGCCAATCCCACCAAGTGCCACCTGGGGCTGGAGGAGACGGCGTACCTAGGTTACCGGGTGGGACGGGGGAACGTCCGGCCTCAGGAAAGCAAAGTTGCCGCCATCCGGGACTGGCCCCGGCCCACCACCAAGAAGCAGGTGAAGTCGTTCCTGGGTCTGGTAGGGTACTACCAGAGGTTTATCCCCGGCTTCGCCACTATGGCGAGCCCCCTGAACGAGCTGACCCGGAGGCTTTACCTGACCGGGTGAATTGGGCGGAGGCAACAGAGGGTGCCTTCGAAACCCTGAGGAGCGCCCTCTGCTCCGAACCCGTCCTAATAACCCCTGACTTCTCTCTACCCCTTATAGTCCACACAGACGCGTCCGAGGTGGGGCTAGGAGCGGTACTCTCCCAGGTACGGGCGAGAGAAGAACACCCGGTGACGTACATCAGCCGGAAGCTCCTCCCCAACGAGAGGAACTACTCCACCGTGGAGAAGGAGGCCCTGGCCATCAAGTGGGCCCTGGACAAACTACGGTATTACCTCCTGGGACGGGAGTTCACGTTGGTGACCGACCACGCACCACTGAAGTGGATGGCCGGCGCGAAGGACGGAGGTGGTGGAGGGCGTGTACCGGCTGTATCCAACAGATGGAGCCAGAGGGCGGCACTCCCGGCGCACTAATCAGGGGGATGGGAAACACCTGGGGCGGGGAGTGAGACACCATGTTAAACTGCGCTTTCCCCGATTCCCAAGGAGAGTTGGAGCGAGAAGCCGGTGGAGTAACCCGACCCACGGACGAGCCGCAGGGAGGTGAACCGCGCTGTATCCGGACAGAGAAAGCTAAATCCTTATTTCATTGTTTTCTCCTGGCTCACGGAGCTAGCGTATGCTTTTCATTGCCCTACGGGGAGAACTCTGTTTAACCAAATAAATGCCCTCCGGGCTTTGAACCAGCCGAGAAGTGTGGTGATTCCCTACCTTACCAAGACATTCTCGGGCCCGGGTTGCCACACTCCGTAGTCGACACAGGAACTACCAGAGCCAACAATACTCCAGCCGAGGTCTGTTTTTTGAGCAAAAGGCTCCTCATCTCTGCCTGACACAACTTCTCTGGGTAACAGGGCTTGAGAACAATTGTAACCTATAAGCAGGCCAACATCACAGTCAATTAAAGGGGCAATCTCTTCGGCAAGGTGCTCTAGATGAGGCCATGCTCTTGTTGTCTTGGGTGTAGGAATGTGACTTACATTGGCAGGAATGAAGTCTCTTGAATACGTTACTGGAAGAGTGATTTTCTTTGCTGAATAAAAGCCTCTTATCTGCAAACCAGTTAACTTCTGACTTGGAATGACTGTACTTCTCGATGACAATGTTGAGAGTTTTAGTTGCACTGGCTCCTTCTGTGTGTCTAGAGCGTCTGCCTTTTCCTTCAGGAAAAAGGTGGTGTCACTTTGGTTATCCAGTAGGGCATATACGAGAACTTCATAGTCTGGGTTGCTTGTTGTTGACAACCACACTGGAATAACGGTGGACGTGTAAGTTCCATTCATGTCTTGCACCACCAGTTAGAGGTGGCTTCCTTAGAAGCTTCATTTGACTGCTTATAATCCGTCCATTCCTTTGACCTCTCCTGCTCTTCTTGTTTCCAACTCTCCTTTCTCTCGTCATCTCTCTGATCTTTCTTTCCGTCATCCTTGACACGGTCTTCATGCAAACAGGTTGGGTGCTTCCTTTTACACGTGTCGCAGACACTCCTCTTTTCACAGTTCTTAGAATGGTGTCCTGTCTTTAAGCATCCAAAACATAGTCCTTTAGTTTGCACAAACTTGCGATTGACTCTTCTTTGAACTTTCTACATGTTTGAATACCATGGTACAACTTCTCACAGAAGACACATGTCTTAGGGTCTGGGCTTTCTTCTGAGCTGCTTGCCAGCACCTTTGCACCAACATTTCGAGGTATTGGTGTCTTAACCTTTTCACTATCACCAGACTTCAGAGCATGAAGAGATGTCACAGGGTTGCTATGGAGCCAGTTTCCTGCCATAATTCAAACCTGAAAAAAAAAGTTTCAAAGGCTAGTAAGTCTGTGTTTGAAAACTCAACACCTTGTAAAAAAGGTTTTGCAACACTGAAAAAAGAGATTATAACCTGAAAAAAATTCAAACAAAAATTCAAACATCTGTAAACATGATTTTGTGTTCTATTTTATCTTCTTCATAATTTTCACCAACACATTTTCAAAGTTCAAACAATTTCACCAGCGCATTTGCAGAGTTTCTAATCTGGCACTGTTCTAACAGTGCATTTCATTGTTTCCCGGTTTTGAAACCTTGTAAATGGGATTCTGCAAACAGGTGTTCATACATTGAGAAATACGTTTTGAAAGGTTGAATATTTAGTTTTAAAAACTTGTAAAGGTGTACGTTTACGCCATTGCAACGTATTTTTTCAGAACTGACTTTTCAGCACTGATTTTTCAGAGATTTGACCACACAGGCGCAAGCTTTGAGTCACGTGAATATTGGCAGTGTTCTGTGCACTCGTTTTGAAACTCCTGACAGTCAAATCTTATGAAAAAAAAAACGTTCCTGGGGGAACTAAATGGTCCCACCCCCAGGTGAGTTTTTTTTTCTTCAGACTTGACTGTCAGGAGTTTCAAAACATATGCGTGACAGAACCCTGCCAATTTTTTTCAGGTTATAATCTCTTTTTTCAGTGTTGCAAAACCTTTTTTACAAGGTGTTGAGTTTTCAAACACAGACTTACTAGCCTTTGAAACTTTTTTTTTTCTAAAAATAGATTTGATTTAATGAGTACTCGATTGATCCTCGAGGAATTCCTTTGATCACTCGAGTTTGGAATTTACTACTCGTGCCCATCCCTAATAATTACATGTTCATATCCTAATCAGGCAACTTATCTTTATCCCCTCTGACTCTCCCTCTTTCCTCCTCCTATCCTCCAGCCTTCCTTAACAGTTCTTGCTTTTTCTTTCTTAGTTTTCTGTCCCTCAATCTCTCACATCCTCTGCACACCATTTTACTTGTTTTGTTTCTTTCTTACATCACTACACTCCTACTCCAGGTAGTTTTTTCTAATGTAAATTATATTGAAAGGTTTGACATTAAACTTTTTTCCAAAAAATCAAAGCTCTGCTTGAATGTGTAGTATTGTATTTTATTAGTTGTTGAAAGACTTTCTGTTCTGCAGAGTGGAATCCCAATTCAACAGACACGTGAGGTTGTCATCCGATGTCTCATCGACCATCTGTGAGAAGATGCCAGTGCCTTGTTCAAGGACTTTGAGGTTAGTATAATACTGTAGTTTTTATCATTTTTAACAATGTATTCATGGGTGACCATAGAGTTGCTGCAGTACAGTTAGTTTTTTCCTTACCGCCCACAAAGAAGAAGCTGCTTTTCATATAGTATAAATCATATGTGGACATCAGATACTGTACGAGTCACCCACATTCATTTATATATCGATGCTGACTGATTTCACTGTCTGTCCTGCTTTAAATACATCAAATGTTATTTTCTGTGTCCATTTTGTTTGGAGCGAGAAATAAATGGAATGGAAGCATTTATTAGTTATTTTTTCTGTTTTTAAAAAGAGATCAAAAACTAATTTTGGATCTTCACAGTTCAATTTGTCCACTCTAAGTCCTGCTATTCTCTTTTATGTTATGTAGGTGGTATTTGTCTTGTGACATGCAGGTTGAAAGTGAGCTCTAAACAGTTGTTTTCTTTACAATGTCTGCAGGATGCTGCTGATGGATCTGCCAGTGTTCAAGTGGAGTTGGCAGAGGAGGTGAAACCAAGACGGGTCAGTCGATGTCGGGATTGTGATTGAGGGCAACACTGTCCTCTGCAGTCTTGGGGATCTTAGCAGAGCCTGCTGCTATCAGTTCGGATTGACCTACGCGTTAGATCTGCGATACCCCAAGAACCTCAAATGCAGATTTGAGGTATTCCAGAAAGTACTGCTGGAGCTGGATTCTGGAAACCTTTCCAACAAGGTTCAGAGACTGAAGAATTACCTCTGTATGTAGTTGCTGGCTACTGTTCGGCAAGATGTTCTCTTAGTGAGGGGAATTTTTCATTGGCAAGTCTAAAGTTTAGCTGAGGTACTGTTGTCTTAATGTTTACATAACAGTTTCCATTCATAGTTAAATTGCATGTTGAACTTGTATTGTTTGCTTTTGTGGAACTTTAATGTGAAATATCTTAAATAGTTTATGGTGCATTTCAGGAGGTTGAAAAATGTTGTTCTTGGTGCTGTTACGTATTTTTTTACGCTTCTTTTTTGCGTGGCAAGATGACCAGCTTTGCCGTTTTCCAGTATCGTCAGAGCCCGAGTCGCGTCACAGTGCTTACATTTGCATACGCGATCTGATTGGATGACGGAACCGTCGCTGCCGAAAAAGTTGAACATTTTTCAACTTTCTGATGGTGGCGAACGCTCCAACTGAACGGACGGATCCACAATGCATTGCGCGTCCGTCCCCATTCAAAGTCAATGGGCAACGGTCAACTGACGGAGGTAGTGGGCACGCGGCGTAATACGTCACATAGGACACGCCCACTTCACGGGCAGTAGTGCGTGATTCGAAGTGGAGAGGAGAGAGATCAATAGGTAGACGGCGGAGAGCCACCGTGTTTTCTAACGCGTGTTTTCCTCTCCACGCGTTAGATATGATTCCCTCCCTTAAGCTTCATCATTTACCATACCGAAACATGTCTACTTTGACAAATAAAGTGAGTTAAAAGCGATCCGGGATTGGACTACTTTCTTCGAAGAATGCTGCAATATTTGGTGACCCCGACGTTTGGAAGAAAGTCCCGAGAATCCCGGCGGGCGCGACGCTAAAACAACTTCCACGGGCCACACACGTATGAGGTAAGTATAACCCAAGTTTGTTTTAGCCACCGTCCGGTCGTGTTGCTCCGGAGGCCTAGACGAAGGCCCTCCCTCCCCCCTCCTTTCATGCCCCACTCTTGAGTTTTTTGAGTGCTCGTCGTTAACGATTGTTCTTGGTACTGGTTGCGAGGTGAAGTCCTCCACTATCGGTCTCTGTATAGATCGGGCCAAAATAGTATATTAACGAGAGTTCCAACCCTTACTATCTTTCACTTCTCCCATTCTTCTGACCTTTCCTGAGGCCGGCACGGTCTATGTTCCTAAGCAGTAGCTCCATAGTGGACGTTCGGAGTGAATACTATCTTATCTGCCAATCCGCTAATACCACCCTAGACTGCATGCTTACATGTTACATTCAAGTCTGTTGGTATTTTGTGAACCCTGTAAGACCCAAATATAGAAAAACCAACAAAAAAAAAATATTTCAAATGTTGTTGTAGGAGGCCTTTGATGCAGAAATGAAAGATTTTTCTTAAAAAAAATGTTTATGTACGTTTTTAGAGAAATGTTGTAATATTGCAACATTGGGCTTAGTTGGGAGCAGGATTTCTGTATTTGTACTCACGTTGTGTGAACAATTCAGAACAACTAAGGGCTCATTTGCAGGGTTGATTGCTTACTTAGCCCCATAACGGTATATAACATTAATAATAATCACACATTAGTCATATTTTAATGAAGTCATTTATTAAAATTATTAAAAAATATCAAACAAGATAAAACTCTTAAAAAGCGTGTTTTTTCCCTCTTTTTTTCTTTTCATGACATTGGTCATGAAGACTTTCATTGGTGGTGAAAGTCCCAAAAACAGTCCCTGTTGTCTAAAAAGCAAAGGCGAACATCACACTTTCTGCATTGCGTGTTGGTGTATCCTTTATTGCACTGTCTGCAGCGTCCTCTCCCTGTCTTCCTTGGGAAATGGGCAACTAGGTCCTTGCGTACATCCAATGGGAGGTGTGCACATCTCTTGGATGGCCTCTTCTGAGCATTCAGAGGGCTTCCTGATGTCACTGTCTGTGTTGCTGGGCTCTCTTTGCCTGAAGATGGCCGTCCTCTCTTTGGAGTTTGAAGTGTTGCGTTTACCAGGATGAGAGAGGATGCTAGCTGTGCCTGAAACTGTCTCCTGTTCATTGTCTCTTTGCTAGACACCTTGAGCGCTTTACAGTCCCGCTTGTAGAGCAGCCAGGCATTGACCACAGCGAGGATGATGGTGTGCCAGAAGATGTACATGTACCAGCGACGGGATTTGATGGGGAACTTATATTTGGCTGTAAATGAGTCCAACAAATCCACACCTCCCATGTACTTGTTGTAGGCACCAACAATGTAAGGCCTCTCAACTTCAATGAAGGTTTTGTTGGCTTTGTCCCAGCGTTGAATCTTCTGCACATGTTCAGGTCCAGCAAAGGATGACACAAGTGTGACGGCCCTGCTGTCATACCATTTGACAGCACAGATGTTGTGATTCCCCTCCACTCTGACGTCATAGCTTCCTCTCCCCTTTTTCTTCAAGCTCTTCTCGTCTTCAAGGTTACAGTTGGGTAGGTAGTTGGGTAGACGTAATTATCATCTGGACAGACCATGGGTGGTTGGTTTTCTTTGTCCACTTCCTTACAGACATCTTCATCTGAGTCTTCATCACTCTCATCTGTGTCACTGATTTCAATCTCAACCTCACTCTCTCCATTTTGGACCAGGTCAATAACATCTTGCACCGTTTATCGCGGCTCTCTCCTTGCTGGTGGCATTCTGAAAATAAAATATCAATTAATTAACATGTATATATGTTTTATATATTGTAGTACATAACCTGAAGGAATAGATAGGGTGGTGGACCAAGTGCTCAGGGTAGAAATGTTTTCCAGGCAGAGTCGCTTCGGACAAAAGTGTCTGCTAAATTCCCTAAATGTAAATGTAAATAGATTAATGGCTCTAATTATCATACTAAAAGGAAAACATGCATCCCCCCACTTACATCCACACCCCACATTCAGGAACATTCCTTTCCCCAGAACTGAATTGTTCCATGGACAAAGTCATGGAATTTTAGGTCAGGCTGATCAAATTAACTACATTTCTTAGAGATAAAACTTTTAAATCAGTCAAATCTGACCAGAACACAACACAAGGGTAGAATGTATACTATCCATGTATAAAGAAAATACTCTGTTTCAGGCAGCGGTGTAGTGGAGGGAACACAACCTGTTTGAGCCCACTGCAACAAGCCAGCTATTTTGACTACCACATTCACCCAGTGTTGTATAATTGCAACAATTATATAATAAGCTCTAAATGAAATTTGATGCATCTATTCCACAATAACTACATATGTACATGCTCTAGACATTATAATAACAACCAAAAAATATATAAAAGACATTTTACTTACATGCATCTGATGAATCCAGTCCAATGAAACCAATAGAGGTTGTTCGAAGGAAACCTTGAGAGGTTGTGTGAGTTCATGGCCAGAAGGCCTGACTTATAAACAAATCTACGACCCAATAGCATTGTGAGACTGAACAATAGGACCCAATGACTATGTAAATGTGGTAAAAAACAAGAAAAAAAAAGCCAGATTGTTTTTTAGGATTGTTAAAGGTAACGTTGTAATTTTACAACAAGGGGTGCTACAGGGAGACGATTAATTATTAAGGCACGAGTCCCCTCTGACCCCCTACGCTCGTAAAGTTTGTGAACTTTACGTGATGTGCCGAGAGGGTTAGCGATTTCAAGATCGTCAATGTATAGCTGTATTGCTAGGTGTAGATCTTCTGTTGAGAGCAATTCATTTTCCTGGAAATGAGAGCCATCACAATATGACACATAATAACCAGGCTCAGTGTTTGGTTCTCTGATCTTGCTCAGGATATCTGTGTTTTTAAACAGCTCTTGAATCATTTGAAGGATTGGAACATACATCATGGTATGACCAGGTGCTTCTAAATGGTACTCTACTGGCATTACCAATAGATAGTTGCGCTCTATAAATGTCTTTCTTCGCTTACAAGAGGACAACTCTGCACCTTTGGAGGTAGCACTAAAAACAACATTAGAGTCCATGACAGCACTGACAACTTCATCGAGTGTGGAATCTGTTATATTGTGACCATGTCTCTGCAATACATCGTTAATTGCATCCTTGATCAGTGGCTGAGATAGAAGATCTGATTCAAGTGATCAACTATTTCTTGTGTAGCTGTGTTTGACACATGAAGGATAGTTTGCATCTTTAGAAATAAAGATTCTGCATTAAGTTTGAGCTGATCTTTTAGCTTTGAAGTATCATCCTGCATTTCTGTGCTCTGAACTGGACACTCTTCATCCAAATCAATAGTGACGTTAGAGCTGGTGGCTTGGAGATTCTGAGTATGCTCATAGACAATGTCACTACCAAAGTCTGATGCAAGACTCGCTTGATGCACTCTACTTTTATGGGTGTTAAAGGAAGAGTATACATTTGTGCTATAGTTGCAACCTTTGTATGGACATACCATTGTCTCATGCTTTTTTAAGTGTGTTCTTATGTGACTGAGGAGTACAGACTCAGAAAAAGGTTGCTGAAATGTGCATAAAGGACACTTGAAAGTCACAAGTTCCTGAATCTCCTTTGCAGTGCTGTTATGTTCTTGTGTATGATATCTTGACAGATGAGTACTCAGTGCACTAAGTGTCTGAAATGTGCACATACAATCATCATGGAGGCATGGGAGTGGGCTAGTTTTTGAAAAGTGGCTGTTCTGCAGTCTACAGTGTTTAAATAAATATGTTCTAGTTGTAAAATAAGCTGAACACAACTTACAGTGCCAAGTCATATTTGTCGCAGCAACCTGAAAACACATACAATTTTTATTTTATTTTACAGGACACCTGTCATGAAATTTAAACCTCCATCAGAACTATCAGAAACGGCAGTCATATTCTTCATAAGAGTACAACAATACACCAACATTGAATAAAACTAAGTAGATGTTTAAGATGCCTGATAGACTATTCAAAACATTTCATTACACAAATAAGTCAAAGCTAGGTAAAGTTGGGCTGGTAGCACTCATAAATTCTTATCCTAGCAATAACAACAACAACAACAACAAAAATCACACACACAAAAAAAACTGAATGAATGAATGACTTTCAGCTAGTCTAATGGTGCGTTCAGACCAAAAGCGTCTTACGCGAATTGAGCAGCAATTCTACATAGACAATGAATGTAAATGGCGCGATTACACGCGATTTTATATCAGGCGGCGCGAATGAAACGTCTGGAGCGACACGAATGAAGCGTCTGGAGCGTCTGAAGCGGCGCGAATAAAGTTGGAAAAATTGAACTTTTCAGGCGGCATCGCGCCGCGACATCCAATCAGCGGCGTGTATCTCCCGACGGCACATTCGTGACGGCGGGCACATCTATTGCACACAAACATGGAGGAGAAACTGATCGTGGCGGTTTGTGGGACACGACCCAGACACGACGGCGGGTGGTTTTCCGGCGCTTCTCGATCTTGTAGAGCAGGTACAGTGGAGCAACGGTGGTTATTTCAGCCATGGTTGACGAGAAATGAGCGGGGTAACGTTTGCCCATGTGCCGTTTTTTTTTTCGAGCGACAAGCGCGAATGAAGCGATGATCCAAAAATTGACATTTTGATCAAGCGGCGCGATAGAAGCGTTTCAAGCGATTTTTTCGCGTCAGACGCTTTTGGACTGAACGCCGCGTAAGGCAGTGGTTCTCAAAGTGGGGGTCCGTGACGTGTTGCCAGGGGGTCAGTGAAAAAGTTTGTTACAATTTAATAAACAAAACGCTACAGCAGCGCAGATTAACTGTGTGTTCACACCAAACGCGACGGCGCGACACGTTTCAATACAAAGTCAACGTAGAGACGCGAATCGGGCGAAATTTCTCGCTAGACAAACCGACGGCAAGATTTGATTGACGGCGCGACATTTTTCTCTTCCACGGGCGAGCGCGTTCACGTGGATTGCAGCGCGACAAATCCGCTGAAGTTGAAATATTTGAACTTTGCCGCGACATTCGTGTGGCAACAGCCAATCAGCGTTCACTCCCTGTGGGTAACGTGGGTGAAAACGTAAAACAGCCAATCAGCGTTCACTCCCTGTGGGTAACGTGGGTGAAGTAACGTAAAACAGCCAATCAGCGCTCAACCGGCCGGGCCAACCATTCCCTGCACTCCGCAGTGAACTTCATCTCGGAGGAGAAAGTGATTGCTGCCGTTTGTGACTCCCGGAGATTTATATATAATATTAAATGATATTATATATATATATATAATAGATAAATATCTATATTATAATATATATATGATATAAATAATATCAGGGCACAAAGCTGTGTGCGCCAACCCTTCCCCGCAATCAGCAGTCAACCGCAGCTTGGTGGAGAAAGTGATTGTTGCCGTTTGTGACTCCCGGAGCTCTATATATAATGTTATATATATAGGCCTTATATATAAATATCTATAGAATATAATATATACGATATAAATAATATCACGGCACAAAGCTGTGTGCGCCAACCCTTCCCTGCACTCCGCAGCTTGGAGGAGAACGTGATTGTTGTCGTCTGTGTCTCCCGGAGCAATGTATACGATATATATAATATCACAGCACAAAGCTGTGTGTGTGCCCCCGGATGATGTTATGAACCCGTCTTTTGGTGTGAACAGTATAAAGCAGATCTATGATATTAAGCTACAGTAATCAGTAATTTAAATGAATTCTAAATAGAATCCCACCACTATTCATTAATGTGAGTGAAACACAGTTACACAGTAGGCCCACATTTGACAAAAAACTGTTCCTAGGCCCTACTATACTTTTGCATCAAAATGCCTATTTTAAATGATTTGCATTAAAATGGCTATTCTAAACAATTGTGGTAACTGTAATTTGTGGTGCGATTATGGGGGGGTCCTCGGAAAATGTTCTACTCCATTAGGGGTCCCCGGACCAAAAAGGTTTGAGAACCCCTGGTCAAAGACGTGCGAAAAAGTTACGGCCGAACCGGTAAGCTCTGGCGTCAACTGGGGTGTGGGGAGAAAACAGCCATCTTTAGTAAAGAGGTGTTTCCCGCTGTCACACGCTTCTCCCTCGCCCCGTAATAGCCGGCGCTTGTTGGGCGGGACATCGCCCCATGAGCCCGCTGCCCGAGGCCATTGCTGGCCGCTCGCCGCGGCCTGCTATGGAGGCGGGCGGGGCTGATTAGCCGGGCGAGGTTGCCTTTCAAAAGGCAACGAAGGGCTGGCACGATCAATAATACGAGGTTTATGGTCGGCCTGCCTATACGTAGCGGGAGATGCGCGTGAAAGTTATGGCCGAGCCGATAGGCTCCGGCGTTAACTGGGACACGTGGAGTTAGCTTCTGCTTTCAGAAGCTAACTCCATGCTAGCTTGCTAACCTAACGGTTAACCGTTTTACATTGCAAACGTGACTCACTTCGTCCGTTTTAAAAACATGTTGAACCTCCAGAAACAAACATTCAAGAAAGTTTTATGTTGACTACTTACATTCACAACTCAGTGTTACCGTGCTCCAGTCGGTTAGTCTCCCGCTCTTCTCCTCCTGGGCTCCGGTGACGGTCAGAGGAAGTGCACGCAAATACTAAAAAATAAAATATGTGAGCGCTTCCGGTGGAAGACTCACATATTTTTATTTATTTATTTATAGCCAACCTTGTTACATGCAAACTAATAACAATGAATTATTTATAAACGTATTTAATAACGTGTGTGTGATAATTTATTCAAATCTATCTGATGCAATTGATTTATTTCTTAATTTGTTCTTGATTTTATTTATTTATTTGTTCTTTCAAAATAAGACATAAATTCATGTTTAATCCATGTAGTTTTAAGTAACACTGAGTTAATAATTTTAAGTAGAGTTACATAAAAATGCAAAAAGTTCTGATTAATCAAAGATTTCAAGTTTGAGAAACTCAAAAATAAGCAAATTGCTACTGTCACTCAATTTCTTTAAGTAACAACAACTTTTAGGAAGATTTTGAGTTTACACTACTCATTCCAATTAATTATTTTGAGCATTCGGGTTTACAGTGCACAGCAAATGCGTAAGTGTTAAAATCAGAGTATTCATGGCCAGAGTAGATTTTATACACTTTGGTGTTGAATAGGCACTAAGTACATTTTTTGGGGTGTACCAGAAACACTCTTGGGTGTTGTCTCTAAGTATAATGCTGTTGTAGAGTAATTTAAGTGTTTATTTTAGGATGATGGACTCCCTGAGTGTATTATTAGGGGTCCAAGCCAACAGGTTGGATCCCTATTGTTTTTGTAAGGATTATTATTCTTCCCCCCTTGAAAGTGAGACTACAGCCCAAACCGTAAATGGTGCACACGCGCCAATTGCATGACTAGATCCAGAATCGGCACCGCTACTCAGATAACAAAAACCAGACACGCCGGCCCCTAGGTGGCGCTATACCAAGGAATACGCGTTTGGGGCTATAACTCCCACACCGAACCTCCCACAGTCAAAAACTTGTACCAACATATTCACTGGAGTCTGCTGCATCTTTTGGTCTAGGCCACGCCCATTTGCGTCAATAATTTTTTTTCGCAAAATCGCGAAAACCGCTAAACCGTATTTTCGCTACTCCTCCCACATTTCTTGACCAATCGACACCAGACTTTGCACACGACATCTTCAGACGCACACGCAAAGAATGCATCAAACACTTTTTTGATCCGACCTTCGACGACGAAACGGTAGCGTTTTGAATATTGGTTTATTAGCTAAATTAGACGTGTAATATCAAAAATCCAAAGAAATTCAAAATTAGACATCGGATCGATTTTACACACATGTTGTTGCTAACCTTAATGTCGTTCGATAAAAATTTCGGAAAATTTCGCCATTAGGGGGCGCAATAAACGAGGAAATTGTATATCTTCTACAAAATTTCGCCGCGAAAACGCTACACTGACTTCTCGCTACTCCTACCACAGTCAAATCCTTTGTATCCACAGGTTCAGGGTAGCGTTTTGAACACATGCTTCGCTTTGTGCCGGCGAAACGCACATTTCTTGTCGCGTTGTGCCGGCGAAATGCACACTTCTTGGACCCCTGCATAACTGCTTGCAGTTCTAGTTGTTTTTAAGACTCGATAAGTAGATTGGCGAACACAGAGCTTGTGTGTTGCTGATGGATGTCACAATCTCTGTGTTCGTCAATCTACTTATCGAGTCTTGAAAACAAAATGGCGTAGACGGGTGATCTACTGATGGTATTGTGTGTATAAAATGTACTTTTTAATAAACAATCTGTGCACTTACAAAGTTCTCAATGCCTCCTTTTATATGTTAATACCCTTATTGTACTACCAAGGAAGTGTCGGGCTACTTCTAGCCTTTTAAATGGTTTTAAATAGCGATTTAGTTTTTACCATAACCACTGCCCCCATTGTTCCAAGTTTATAGCGTTTTGATAGAATCGGCCAAAAACAGCCAACTGAAGAAAGCGTCTAAATGCGTTTTTTGTGCTCCAAAACGAACGTTTCAACTCGTAATCATACAAAACATATACCCCAAATCCGTTTTACACCGGAATTCCCCTTTAATTGGTTGACAGGGACACATTTATTTATTTATTTTCAAGTTGTTGGTTACATTGTAGTGCCGGAGGAAAAGGAGGACGTAGGCAACTTAATTATAACTGTTTAATCAAAAGAAACAGATAAGAACAAACAGTCACAGTGCATGGCTAGGTCGCTGTGTAACACTCTAACGCGTCCCCCTAGCCCCCCGTGACGTCTAACCAGTTCCCTCCCACTCGACACCAATTTACCCAGTAATTAAGCTGAAGTGGGCGTATGGCCCGGCCCCCACGACTGTAGGCAAAGTCAGGAGGTGCAGGAGGAGGCGTGACATCGTCCATCACATCCCCACGTTGGGCGTGGCGGGGGGCCGCGACGACCGGAGGGCCGCAAGCTGTGGGGGCTTGAAGGGGTTGGAGGGGGGAATGGCCACGGCGTGGCAGGGGGGGCAGGACAGGAGGGCGGCCCCTGTGCGGTGGCAGAGCCAAATCCGGGGGCAGCTCAAGGTCCAAGTGAGCCGGTTTGAGGCGATCAACCGACACACACTCAGGCTTACCCCCCCATGTCAACCATGAAGCTCTTGGCTCCTGCTTCGATGACACGGAAGGGTCCGTCATAGGGAGGTCGTAGCGGAGCCCTGTGGCCGTCGTGGCGGATGAAAACGTAACCCGCAGACTGCAGCTCCGGGGGCACCCGTGAAGCAGGGACGCCATGCTGCGCGGTTGGGACCGGGGCGAAGGTCCTGGCGCCGTCCAGCAGGGAGGCGCGCTGAGCGGAGGCGGACCAGGGCTCCGTCGACATGGGGATGAAGTCACCCGGGACCCGCAGCGGCTGTCCGAACACCAGCTCGGCCGACGACCGGAGGTCCTCCTTGGGCGCTGTCCGGAGCCCCAGCATGACCCACGGCAGTTTGTCGAGCCAGTTGCCGTCCGTGAGGCTGGCTCGAAGGGCGGCCTTCATGGAGCGATGAAAGCGCTCCACAAGTCCGTTAGCCTGCGGGTGGTAGGCGGTAGTGCGGTGGAGCTTGACCCCCAGATTCTCCGCCACTGCCGCCCACAGCCCCGAAGTAAACTGCGGGCCACGGTCAGAGGAGAGGTCAGCAGGAGTGCCGTAGCGGGAGACCCACACCGCGATGAACGCCCGGGCCAGGTCGGGGGCTGTCGTTGAGGAGAGCGGGACTGCCTCCGGCCAGCGTGTCGTCCTGTCCACCATGGTGAAGAGGTACGTGAAGCCATGCGAGGGGGGTAGGGGTCCCACCAGGTCCACGTTGACATGGTCGAACCTCCGCTCTGGCACCGAGAAGGGTTCCAGGGGGGCCTTGACATGGCGATGCACCTTGGCGCATTGACAGGCAGTGCAAGTGTCGACCCAGGCCCTCACATCTCTCTTGAGTCCGTGCCAGACGAACTTCTCTGACACCAGCCGCGAGGACGGTTTCCGACCTGGGTGAGACAAGCTGTGTACCGCCTCGAAGACGGGGCGTCTCCAGTTGGCGGGGACTACAGGCCTTGGCTGACCCGTGGAAACGTCGCACAGGAGCTTGGCTCCTGCATCACTGAATAGCACCTCCTCCAGACGCAGCCCCGTGTCCGACGACCTCAGAGCTTGGACGGAGGGGTCGGCGGCCTGATCCACAGCCATGCGGGAGTAGTCCAGGATCAGCTGGACTGCACCGACCACCGCCCTGGAGAGACAATCCGCAACCACGTTGGACTTCCCAGCCACGTGCTGGATGTCTGTGGTGAACTCAGAGATATAGGAGAGTTGGCGCTGCTGGCGGTCGGACCACGGCTCCGCTGTCTTGGACATGGCATGTGTGAGCGGCTTGTGGTCCACGTAGGCAGTAAACTCACGGCCTTCCAATAAAAAACGGAAGTGTCTGACCGCGAGAAACAGCCCGGCAGCCACATGCGAGTGGCTGCCAGGCATCCCCAACCCACTGCTCATACACTGTGCCCACAGCAAAGTCCGACGCGTCCGTGGTTAGAGCAGTGGGCGCAGAGGGTGAGGGGTGGGCCAACATGGCCGCGCGGGCCAGGGCCGCCTTGGTGTCCTGGAAGGCCTTGACACGTTCCGCCGTCCAGTCAACCTGCTGCTTCAGAGCCTTGCCCTTCTGGGCCTCGTACAGCGGCTGCAGGATGTGAGCTATGTGGTGGAGGAAACGGTAGTAGAAGGTCACCATCCCGATGAACCCCTTGAGCTCGCTGACCGTGCAAGGGCGTGGGAAAGCTGCAACAGCTTCCACCTTCAAGGGGAGGGGGATCACACCCTCCACGGAGACCTGATGGCCGAGAAAGTTAAGGGTGTCCCGTCCGAACTCACACTTTGCCGGATTGACAATCAGCCCATGTTGGCTGAGCCGCGCGAAGAGGGTCCGGAGGTGGGACAGGTGCTCCTCTTCCGTGGTGCTCGCGACGAGGATGTCATCCAAGTAGACGAAGAGGAAGGGCAGGTCCTGGAGCACCGAGTGCATGAGGCGTTGGAAGGTCTGCGCCGCGTTCCTCAGGCCGAAGGGCATCCGCAGAAACTCGAAGAGACCGAAGGGGGTGACGACGGCTGTCTTAGGGACGTCCTCTGGGTGCACCGGGACCTGATGGTATCCTCGTACCAGGTCTACCTTGGAGAAGATGCGTTTGCCCGCCAGGTGCGCCGAAAAGTCCTGGATCTGCGGGACCGGTTAGCGGTCAGGCTTGGACGCGTCGTTGAGGCGGCGGTAGTCCCCACATGGGCGCCACCCACCGTCTGGCTTAGGGACGATGTGCAGGGGAGACGCCCAGGGGCTGTTCGAGTGTCGAACGATGCCCACCTGCTCCATGTGCGCGAACTCTGCCCTGGCGACGGACAGCTTCTCCGGGTTGAGGCGCCTGGCTCTGGCGTGGAGGGGAGGCCCAGTGGTCTCGATGTGGTGCTCCACCCCGTGCTTCACCGTGGGCGCGGAGAAGGTGGGCCTAGTAAGGTCAGGGAATTCTGCCAGCAGCCGAAGGTACTGGTCACTTTCGGCGAGCGTGTTGGACAACCCGTTGTAGACCGCCTCCCCCTGCGTACAGGCGAAGGAAGCGAAAGTCTGTGAGTTCACCAGGCGCCTGTTTCCCACGTCCACCAACAGGTTATGGGCGCACAGAAAATCTGCGCCAAGGAGGGGAAATGTAACAGCTGCGACGACAAAATCCCAGGTAAAGCGTTGCCCTCCGAAGCACACGTCCACCGCTCTAGTGCCATAGGAACGGATAGGCGTGCCGTCTGCACCCACCAACTGCGGGCCGTGCTCCCCCTTCGCCACCTCCGATCCCCCTGACGGAATGATGCTCCACTGGGCACCTGTGTCACAGAGGAATCTGCGACCGGAGACGGTGTCCTGGATGAAGAGCAGCCTGTTGGTGACACCAGCGCTCAGGGCTACTACTGAGCACCGGCCCTGCCGTTTCCCGTCCGTCCAAAGGAGCAGGGCGAGCGGCAACGTTTGGCCTTGGCGCCAAAATTGGCGTGGTAGAAACAATGGCCCGCAGCGTTACCCTGCTGGCCAGAGGGTCCGGCGTCGTCCTTCGCCCTCCTGCGACGGTCCGGTGGCGGGGCAGCCGTGGGAGCAAGCAGGTCGGCGGACCGTTGAGGCATGGCCAAGACGAACCGGTCCGCCTCCCTGGCCAGGGCGCGGGGTCCAACGATGGTGGTGTTAGCCAGCGCCATCCTGACCTGAGCTGGCAGCGTGCGCATAAACAGCTCCGTGAAGAGGATCATGGGGTCTTCTGCACCGAGCAGGTTTAGCATCCTCTCCATACGTGCAGAGGGCCTCTCATCACCCAAGTCCGACACGTCAAATAAGCGGCGCACCCTCTCTGCGGTGGAAAGCTCGAATGTCTCCAGGAGCAGGGCCTTGAGGCGCTCATACTTGTTTGTCGTCGGGGGGGCGGAGAGAAAACCAACCACACGTGCTGCGGTGGAGCTGCCCAACATAGCCACAGCATGGTTGTACCGGTCGTCGTCGTCGGTAACGTCGCTTTTATTGAAATGTGCCTCCACTATAGCGAACCATGCAGCAGGCGTTGAGTCCCAGAACTCCGGCAGTTTAAGAGTGGGGGTGCGCACGGCCTGCGTCATCCTGACAGGAGACGGTGATGTCTGCCGCCGTGAACGTCTTCCTCGGGTGGAGGAATCGCAGTGTTCTTTGTTTTTGTAAACAAATAAATAACAAAAACGAACGTCGGGGTCACCAGTGTAGTGCCGGAGGAAAAGGAGGACGTAGGCAACTTAATTATAACTGTTTAATCAAAAGAAACAGATAAGAACAAACAGTCACAGTGCATGGCTAGGTCGCTGTGTAACACTCTAACGCGTCCCCCTAGCCCCCCGTGACGTCTAACCAGTTCCCTCCCACTCGATCCGTAAGAGGGGAACACGAACCTATAATGTGGTCACTACAACATCATATAAATGTACAACTAAATATGGTTCTTGATGTAAAATAATTCAAGTTTAACTATAATGTTAACTATATTATATATGTATGCACTGTAACAACAACAGCAGCATCAATAAAAATATAATGTTTTCAAGAATCTAATGTGTAGACTATTCATTCATGAAGTGTTGATAATTCGGTAACCCTTCCTTTTACAGTCCCCTAATTACTAGGTATTTACCCGGTATGCATGGTAAATTATAGTGTATTACTGGGTAATTACCACTGGTAATAAGAAGGTAAAAACAGAGGTAGTTACCCGGTAAATACATGGTAAATCATAGTGTATTACTGGGTAATTACCACTGGTAATAAGAAGGTAAATACAGAGGTAGTTACCCGGTAAATACATGGTAAATCATAGTGTATTACTGGGTAATTACCACTCGTAATAAGAAGGTAAATACAGAGGAATTATCCGGTAAATTATAGTGTATTACTGTGTAATTACCACTGGTAATAAGAAGGTAAATACAGAGGAATGTGGTGTATGTACCTCCACTATTACCCATCAACTCAACTAAGTAGCGTGTAGTTGTAACTGTTTTAGATTGGTAATAACTCCGATATTGTGTACTTCCTGGAAATTAGGCAACCAATTCTTAGAAAAACCTATTATACAAGGTTTATGCTGGTAACAGCCCAAATTTAATGATGTACTATCTAGAAATTAGCATAGTACTTTCCAATAAAATACAACCTCTGCAGGAAGTTTTCCTCTAGTGTCATGGTACATCTTCTTAAATACTGGGTACGAAGCCGTTTGTTACCATGGTATTACCAGGTTCTTACCATATCATTTATAATAGATACATTCCATTGTCCATGCAGTCAACACAAACTTGTACCATGTACGTTCTGCGACGTTACCAAGTAAAACACGACAATTTACCCAGTAATTAAGCTGAAACTGTACTGTAAAAGGAAGCCTCGTTTGTTTCCATGGTATTACCAGGTTCTTACCATATAATTTGTAATACATTATTCCCTTTTCCATGCAGTCAACACAAACTTGTACCATGTACGTTCTGCGACGTTACCAAGTAAAACACACCAATTTACCCAGTAATTAAGCTGAAACTGTACTGTAAAAGGAAGCCTCGTTTGTTTCCATGGTATTACCAGGTTCTTACCATATAATTTGTAATACATAATTCCCTTTTCCATGCAGTCAACACAAACTTGTACCATGTACGTTCTGCGACGTTACCAAGTAAAACACGACAATTTACCCAGTAATTAAGCTGAAACTGTACTGTAAAAGGAAGCCTTGTTTGTTTCCATGGTATTACCAGGTTCTTACCATATAATTTGTAATACATTATTCCCTTTTCCATGCAGTCAACACAAACTTGTACCATGTACGTTCTGCGACGTTACCAAGTAAAACACACCAATTTACCCAGTAATTAAGCTGAAACTGTACTGTAAAAGGAAGCCTTGTTTGTTTCCATGGTATTACCAGGCTCTTACCATATAAGTTGTAACTGGTTATTCCCTTTTCCATGCAATCAACACAAACCATATATGTTCTGCAACATCGTTCACCAGTAGTTAAGCACTTTAATTGTTATTATAAAACCCCAAACCACTGTTGATGAAAGACATATTAAAATTAAACAAAATCAAGGGCTTATCTTTCAAACAAATGCATATCTCACAAACAGGCACTGAACACTGAAGAAATAGGCCAAAAAAAAGAGCCGTCCACATCAACTCAATTTAGATGTTACTGATGGTGTTTTCATAAAACACATGACAGTGTTATGGCAAGTGACCACAAGGAAGACTGTTTCAACCTCTACAATTTGAATAAGTGGTGAATGCCATGCAGCAGTCTGCCTATGGGAGCATCTTTGTGGTCATTCGCAAACCAATGAGTCCACTCGATGAATGAGAGATGACTCTTTAGTGTCTTCTCTGTGAGGTATCCCTGCAGTCTCCACATCTGGGATTTGAAGGCTGACCAAGACCTGACCAGGTACCTCCAAATCTCCCCTTCAAGAATCAGAAGACAAGAAAATAAACATTAGGACTGTCAATTAATGAACATTAAACAGTACAGTTTCAGCTTAATTACTGGGTAAATTGTCGTGTTTTACTTGGTAACGTCGCAGAACGTACATGGTACAAGTTTGTGTTGACTGCATGGAAAAGGGAATAATGTATTACAAATGATATGGTAAGAACCTGGTAATACCATGGAAACAAACGAGGCTTCCTTTTACAGTACAGTTTCAGCTTACTTACTGGGTAAATTGTCGTGTTTTACTTGGTAACGTCGCAGAACGTACATGGTACAAGTTTGTGTTGACTGCATGGACAATGGAATGTATCTATTATAAATGATATGGTAAGAACCTGGTAATACCATAGTCTGGCTGAACGGAAGTGGACAGCGTCTATTGCCTAGCGGCTGATTTGGCCGCGACTCCTCCCCTTCCGGTTGCTGGCGTTACCGTATTGTGCTCCCCCTCAAAACTCGGAAACTATGCAGTATGGCGAGTCGAGAGGACTTTGACAGCGCAGTAAAGTTGGCATGTTTGGCTCTTTCCGTGGAAAATTGTAAAGATCTGCAAAATATTTGCTTACAACATTTGCTGAGGAAGAAGGATGTTCTTGCCTGTTTTCCCACAGGCTATGGCAAAAGTTTTATATATCAAGCGTGGCCTATTGTGTGCAGCGAACTAGCAGGGGTAATGTTCAATCCGACCTCGGAGACTTGTAAACACAGTATTGTGTTGGTAGTTTGCCCATTGGTCGCAATTATGGAAGATCAGGTGAGAACCCTGCAGTCCAAGGGTATAGCTGCTGCTGTGTGTGGTAAAGATCCAGAAACTGACGAGAAAATAGCCGCCGGCCACTACTCAATCGTGTATGGATCAGCTGAAACACTCGTTGGAGATGACAAATGGAGAGCCATTTTACAGAAGGACGTTTTCCGAGAGCGATTGGTGGGGATTGCCGTGGACGAAGTGCACATCACCATCCACTGGTAAAATCAAATTGTATCATATTGTAATGACCTCGCCGGTGACATAATGATGTCGAGTCATTAGTAGTTGAAGGTAGTTTTAATTAACTAAAAACCAGGTCACTGAAACCCGTAACATCGTAACCAACGGCAGAAAACCGACCCAAAACAAACCCCGGTTACCCCGGCAACCCCCAACACGGTCTCACTCGCGTGCAGGCCCCCACCCTCCTGTTCTTCCAAGGCCCTCCCCCAGCTGACCTAATGATTCGCCCCCTAACGGACAACGAAATATAATGCAACACATAACACACAAACTATTTACTGTCCCAGGGTCGCTACAATATCCATTTAAGTTAACGGATTCATATTCAATGTTTTGGCTACTAGAATTGACATGTGTTGGTTTTCAAAAGAAGAGGAACAAACACAGCTGATCAATGATTAAACAAAACAATGTTATGATTTCACGCTGTCTTGTATGTTTTTTACTTAAAGGGGAGAAAGACAGGGGAATGAGGCTCCCTTCAGAGAGTGGTGCGGGAAAGTTGGAGAACTAAGGTCTCTTCTACCCACTTCAGTTCCACTCCTGGCAATGACTGCCACAGCCTCCAAAGCAATGAGACAGAAGTTGAGGAACAATCTTGGTATGCAACAATGTATAGAGCTTGTTAAAAGCCCAAGCCGTGACAACATCCGGCTTGCAACCAAAAAGGTCTCCTCAGATCCAGCTATCACCTTTGCATGGCTTTGTGGGGAGCTGGAAAGTAAAGGCCCAAGGACAGAAAAGGTGGTAATATACTGTAAGAGTATAGCAGAGTGCTCAATGCTTTACTCTGATGTTTTCAAACTTACATTGGGCAAGCGTGCATATTACCCAGTAGGTGCCAAAGATGTGTCTGCAAATAGACTGGTCGATATGTATCATTCTGCAACACCAGAGGATGTCAAACTACATATTATGAACTCGCTCAAAGACCCAATGTCGCTTCTCAGAGTTGTAATCGCCACTTCAGCACTTGGAATGGGTGTTGATTTCAAGGGTGTCAACAATGTAGTTCACAATGGGCCCCCAAGAAACATTGAGGCCTACATGCAAGCCTTTGGAAGAGCAGGGCGAGATGGTTCTCAGGCACATTCAATTATTTTATACCACGGCAGACAACTACAATGCCTATCCGATGAAATGCTCATGTATGTATCAGAGGCAAAACAGTGTATGAGAGTTAAACTTCTTCAGCTGTTCGATGGTGAGAATACAAAGCCTCTTGCACTCAAACATGCATGTTGTAGCTTTTGTGCATTATCTTGTGATTGTCAAGACACCTGTGATGTACATGCAAGTCCACTGGAGAAACATGCAGGGGAAGGTTTGGTCCATAAAGATAGAACTGTCACAGATGAACAGAGAACCATTCTTCGTGAACGCTTACTGAGCATAACACATGACATGACACATCAAGGAGTTTGTGGGACACTCTCAGTTTATTCCACACAACAAACAGAAAAGAACACAGGAGAAATTGTTATCAAGGAAGTGATTGATTCAAGTAGTAGACTTTTCACATTGGTTGACATTTTTTGCAATGTACAAGTTTTTAAGGTTGATGAGGCCCAGGCAATACTGAACATAGTGTCAGAGGTTTTTTGTGATATAGAGGAATGCTATGAGGATGAAGAAAGCATAAATGTCGAAGATGAATTTGGAAACATGACATTGTTTTAATAAGGCTTGTCAATGCTATGTAGTGGATGAAAACTACAGACAACAGCCTACAGTAAAGAAGATATGTAAGATAAGATAAGATATAGCATATATATACAATACATTTACAAATTTAAAATAAAATTATAGTACAAAACTATTTGAATAAGATAAAATAAAGATAAGATAAAACAAACATACTATATACATGTAACTGTCCGTTTGTAGGTGACCTGTGTGTTAAGTAAATAAATAAATAAATAAATAAATAAGTATGATGAAATATGAGGGATAATATAAATATAAGTATAAATATAAATGTGCAGGGTCCCTGAAGTAATCGAAAGATTAATTAAATAAATAACAAATAACAAGGTTAACAATAGGTGCATCTTTAGGTGTGGGGTTTAGACCTTAATCAGGTCGGGAAAAAGGAGCTGTTGGGGCTTTGGGGACAGGGTGCACAAAGCTTTTAAGATGTGTTTTATGTGTAGGCCTACTGTTTAATTTGTCTCATTAAAAGCAGCCATTTACCTGTTTCAAATGTAATTTCTTTTTGTGCTCATTTATCCATTGCAGCACCCCAGCAGCGTTTAGCTGTTGCAACGGATTGGGGGTGGTATTTTTGAATGTGGTGTATGTTCTTCCTGGAGTAAATCTGAACACTTTGTTGTTTTGAAGAACTGCCACCATTTCCGAGATGTCAGCCTCTTTGTTCGGTTCTGCATGCAGTCCTGACTCTGGCTTGATTTCACAGTCCTGATCAAAGTTGGTCATCAACTCTGTTAGCTCACCAATGGTCCGACTTATTTCTTTGGCTATGTTGAACTGCATATTTGCCCCTTGTTTGGCCATCAGATCTTTTGTGAGCCGCACAAAATGTTCACAGTTCAGATCTAAGGCAATGTTGTTACCAGCCCCACCACAAACATTTATGGTCCTGTTCCATGTGAGCCGATGTGCTACACTTGGACTCAGAAGGGCATGGACGTCGAGCTGCAGTTTGAGTGCCTCTAGGCTGTATTTGTTCCTACCTGCTTGTTTGAAGTGTAGCATTTTGTATTTCCAGAGGCGGACAGTCCTTTGTCCGTCACCTTCTTTAATGGAGTCCTGGAAATCCTGTTCCAGTAAGGCTAGCTTAAGGAACCCACTATGGTAGTTGAAGATCCCATCTGTGTATTGCCTGCCCTGGCTCTCCACTCCCCTGGTCGTCTTCTCTCCATGGTAAGCCATGAATATGTTGTGACAATTAATGACATGTTTTGTAAGCCCTGCATGGTCTTTAAATGCTGTACTTCTGCAGTCCTGAAAGTCACACTTCACAGGTGTATTCTGGGCCTGTGGGTAAGCCTGTGTGTCCTCTTCATCTCCCGTTCCTCGGTCTGGCAGTACCATGTTGTCATTCATGACAAACATGTCAACTATATTTAAGAGTTGTGTGTGGATCCAGTTACCCTTCTCCAAGTCAGACTGGAAGGTTGCAGGTGGAGGGTGAGTCTTCGGTGTGTCTTTTGTATTCTCCATTGAAAAGTAGTGCATAGCAGCAGCAATGATGGAAGCATTGGTCACATCTCTGATGAATGTGTTGCTTGCTCTGTACTTATCCCCTAGAGCAGTTGCTGAAACATCTCTTCTGTTAATAATGTTCCGTAGTTGGTGCAGTGTACCCATGTCTGCATTAGATGTGGTCTTATAATATTCTTTGAGAATAAGATCTGTGAAATTCATACTGCAATGAAAATCTGCGATCGCAGTGACAATGCCGTTTAGTCTACCGTGTAGTGTGTTTGCATTCTCCACTGATCGGAGGGCAGCATCAGCATTTTGTTTAGTTAGCTGATCTCCAGTAATGATGATTTTTACAGCTGGTTTCATAACATTTCCATTGACATCAGTAGGTACATAAGGGACATATCTGTCATGTATGTAACCAAGGACTTTTATCATATCTGCTATGTTTTTTTCATCCGCATCAAAGAGTCCAAGGGGTGTTAGATCTGTTTTTTTGGTCATTTCAGACGAGAATGCATGTGGTATGTGCCACTGAAGGAGGTCTCTGAATGGGCTGAGGCATTGAAGGTGGGATACCAACACTCTTCCTATCAGTTCAGCAAATTCTTTCCTGAGATGGTCTTTGTCATTCTGATTGGGTAGTATGTCTGTTAGTGGGACTTCTAGCACAGACCTTCTGTTTTCTTGTGGCAGATGAGTTGCACTGACTCTCTCCTCATTACCAACCATTATCATCCAATGGTACATTTTTTTTTGGTTGATCATTGTTATTGTATGAGGGGTCACACTGCGATCCAAGTTATCAATTGTAATCTGGAGTGGAAATTGAATCGAATTGATATGTAAACAAAGAATAAAATTTGACACTTATCTGAATTTACAGAAGAGTTGATGGGATGTGACAGTAAAAAAAAAACTACTACAAATTTTGACAAAAAATAAAAAGGTTTGACATGCACACTCAACACTCACAGACTTTACCAACCTGATTTGTAGCATGAGGATGCACGGCGGTCTGAGGTAGATCTTTTCCACTGAGCAGAAGAGGTGTGGAGGTACCTGCTGCATTATTTTCCTCACTGGGCTGGCACAACAAAGAAACAGAGTGAACCGTATGTAAATATCAAAATCCACTCTGTATAAGCATAGCAGGATGAATCGGCTACTTTAGAGCCATCACGTCACTCTTTTATGTGATCTATTTATAGATTCGCATGGTGTCATGACATCAGATTCTATCCAAATGGATGGATCATGCTCTGGAGGTGTCGTGCTGCTTTCAGTGTTGTCCTGTGGTAAACACATTTAGTAGTGTTTATTACATAATACCTGATAATGTTTCATGTGGTGTATCTTCATAACTTGTTTATTTTGTAATACAACTTGCCTGGCATTCATCCGAGTTTAGCAGCTCTGGCGTAAACTCTCCATCTGCTCCTCCAGAGGCAGGGCTTAATGATGTATACTGTTTGCATATATCATCTTTCCATTTGAGGAACTTGCTGTCCCATGCTTGTGCAATTTCTTTCAGCTTTGCAAGAGCCCTTCCATCAGATATACAGATACCCAATCGATTTAACCGTTGAAAACAACGTCTTTTGGCCCCTCCACGACACATAACCAGAGCATTCCGATACATATGTGCCGTCATTGACTGGCAGCGTGCTTGTAGGAGCATCGACCCAGCCATTGGTAATTTGAATTTATTTGTCTTGCTGTGAGACAGAGGCCGTGTTCCTGAATCAGTGACCTCCGTGGAGACTGAACTTGCAGACTCTAAAAACTTAAGAAAGGTTGGTGCGTTCCTCCTCCACTCTTCAACAACATCCATCATTTTAAAGTCCTTTAAATCGTTGATGCTATTCTTTCGGAGAACTGACTTGAATTTCAGGCTTGTTAGCTTCTTGCACTCCTTTTTCACAACATTAAGCACTTCTCGCACCACTGCATCAGACATGCCCGGGACAGACATAAAGGCATGTGGAAGTCTGTTGAGACGTCCTTGAACAATATGTTCCAGAACAAGCTCCAAGGATCCTTTTACAATCCGACTTCTCCTGCTGTGTGCCGTTGTTATGATGACCTTTAAAAACAAAGGAATACATGTGTCAATGAGTGGTCTTAACAACTGTAACCACCTTCTATATCATTTCATAATACATAATATATATATTTTCATAATAATTTTCTTTATGATTCCTTAATTACTGAGCATTACATATTTAAATGTGATGTTCAGTTTAACGAAGTGTTTCTGGGATGCGTTTCACAACAAACCTTTGCTATTTTAGGCACTCTTTTGCTTCCAGTAGTTGATGCACCATGACCAACTACAGGCTGTAGTTGTGGCTGAAGTGGTGGCAGTGGCACCTGAGGTGGAGGTGTCTGTGGCAGTGGCAGTGTTTGAAGCTGTGGCTGAGGCCTATCCTCCAGACTAGAGACAGCAGCCTAAAATGGAGAAGAACAACATGTAACATGTTTTAACTAAGCCTTGCTTCCAATACCACATTTCCTATTTCCATGACATTTGATATCAAGATTATCTGGTCGAAATTTAA
The DNA here is from genome assembly GCF_026213295.1 of Gadus chalcogrammus. Classification (NCBI taxonomy): domain Eukaryota; kingdom Metazoa; phylum Chordata; class Actinopteri; order Gadiformes; family Gadidae; genus Gadus; species Gadus chalcogrammus. The sequence goes on from NC_079426.1 coordinate 27,918,358, forward strand.
GAGTAAATTTACCACTAGCTTATTTCTCTACAAGATTTATGTGTACATATGTTGTGAAATGCTAACCTGAACTGAGTGTGCAGACCAAACCACTGGCACCACAGTTTCAACTTTCCTTCTCTCTGCTCCTTCAGTAGCTGGCTGAGTTACATGTTGGGACTGGGGGAAAAAGATAACTTCATTATAGGCATAATTATGTTGGTGACAGTTATTATCTGTATTTGTTTAACTTATTATAAAAGATTATTAATGAAATCAAAGTGTAAAAAGTTAGGGGGTGATGCTGTTATGGAAATGAAAAAGCAAAGATGGTAAGTGACAAAATACTGAAGGACATAGAAGCATAACATATAGAAACTTTATTAATGATAAGATAGTTAAGTTAGTTACGGCTTTAATTAAGGACTAATTACATGATTTAGTGAAAGGCAAGAGGTGAGATGTATTAACACAAAAAAAGCGCTACAAAGTTGTTAAATTTGAACACATAAGGGGAAAATAGTCTAAGGCAAGTGAAAAAATATGTATGCCAAGAAGAAGCTTGAGATGGGGTTAGTACATGGTGATTTTGATTAAGTAGAATGTGTTTTTTAAAAGGTATGATACAAAAAAGTTGAGATTCTCCCTTATAGTTCCAAAAGGCACGCCATTTGAGGTGAGGTACGTCAGGACGAGGAATACCCCAAACATTGAGGTTTTGTAGGACTTGGGGAGAAAATAAAAATTATTGTTTATTTATTTATGAAATAAATAAAAACTGATTTGAAGCTATAAGCTAAACCTTATTATAAAAACATAATAGTATTTGGACTCATATCTACGTGTACATGCAGGTTAAATAGAGTAACATTAACACATCTCTGGACAGTATAACATTGTTTTCCAAAGAGACACATGAATGGCAGTTGGTGGTAAATGGCCTACAGACAAGTTTTCGAAATTGTTTGTGGAACTAGACATCCAATCTTGTTTAATTTTAATGTAATGTAATTACTGATTACTGACTATCTGATTTCATTACAATGGCAGGATCACAACAAAGCCTATTTTGACATTACCTTGGAAAAGCCCAGACTCCGTCTGGCAGGATTCTCCCCGGGGACGATGCGTTTGCGGTCACGACTATCGCCGGTTGGTGTGGATTTGGCGTTTCAATCTGACAGCGGCATGAGCGTCTGACATGGATTTAACCAATGAACCGATCCTTTCCACTTCACAATGGCTCCTACGATATTGCTTAAGTAGTGTTCTACAAGAACCACATATAAATGTTAAAAAGTCGTTCGTTTTTATAGGTCCCGTGAGCTCCTCAAGGGCCAAAGTGTATGGTGGCTTGAAATCATCGTGACACAGAATCAAACGATGTTTGTTCTTTTTATCTATAAAATTATCCCCACATAGGCGACATACATCGTTCATTTTTTTTTGTGGCGTTTGGGATTGAGACATTTCTGACAGCCTCTGAACGTCAAGAAGTTCCGTCAAAATAATTTCCCCCCCGGCACTATTTTGCATGGACACCGCTGCTGCTTCCCGGGCTTAGCCCCGCCCTAGACGATTGTGATTGGTTTAAAGAAATAAAAACAGGCCCGCCCAGTTTCCCAACGGATAGACGGCTCGAGGTAGCGTGGCTCCAGACCATTCTACTTGCTGTAGTTTGGTCTGGCTTTGCGAGACTATTACCAACCTAAAACAGTTACAACTACACGCTACTTAGTTGAGTTGATGGGTAATAGTGGAGGTTTTACTTGGTACATCAGCTGTAATTCCTCTGTATTTACCTTCTTATTACCAGTGGTAATTACACAGTAATACACTATAATTTACCGGATAATTCCTCTGTATTTACCTTCTTATTACGAGTGGTAATTACCCAGTAGTACACTATGATTTACCATGTATTTACCGGGTAACTACCTCTGTATTTACCTTCTTATTACCAGTGGTAATTACCCAGTAATACACTACGATTTACCATGTATTTACCGGGTAACTACCTCTGTATTTACCTTCTTATTACCAGTGGTAATTACCCAGTAATACACTATAATTTACCATGTATGTACCGGGTAAATACCTAGTAATTAGGGGACTGTAAAAGGAAGGGTTACCAAACCTCAACCCTCTCGACCTCCGGCTGCTCTGACATGGTGCTAATATATGCTAAGTCATGGACCGATGTAAAGTCAACACAGGTGAATTGTGTGAATGATGATTTGAATGACAACGACCTGCTCCGCTCCCACCTAAAGCGGGAGGCGGTCCTATAATTTGTCATTACAGATATCTGAAACGTCATTTTGCCTAGTCAAAACTCAAATTCAAGATATCTGTAATTCGATTTTGACTAGGCGGAATGAAAGTTACAGATATTTTAGATATCTCTAATCAAAATTCCTTTCAAGATATCTATAACTTGATATAATTGATATTACTTGATAATTGTAGATATCTATTAATAGATATCTACAATTAAATTATGACTATCCCTAACTCCCGTTTGAGATATCTACAACGTCATTTTGACTAGTCGTAACTTCAGTTAGAGATAGCTACAACGTCATTTCGCCTAGTCAAAACTTAATTTAAGATATCTGAAAAGGGACATGTAGATATCTTGAATTGTATGGCAAGCCGAATTGTCATTTATTAACTAAGTTTGTCTATCCTGAATTAACATTGTAGATATCAACAACTTCTTTCTGACTAGTCGTAATTACATTTTGAATAGTTGGAATTTTGATACAAGATATCTGTAACGTAATTGTGACTAGTCGAAACGACAGATAGAGATATCTGTAATTCAGTTTTGACTAGGCAAAACTAAATTACAGATATCTGCAATGACGTCACGGAAAAAGACATTCAACTCGTCACACATCTTAAATGACAATTGCAGATATCTGTAATTCAGTTTTGACTAGGCAGAATGAAAGATAAAGATATCTCAAACGTCATTTGAGTGCGAATTAATGGGCGTGACGTTTTAGATATCCAGAAATACGTAATTTCCCATGCCGCCATAATCAAAGAAGAAATTGGTTCGTTTCCTTATTTCTAGGAGAAAGGAGCAGTGGCGTCTTTGCATTAGGGGCCAGTGGGGCACGGCCCCACCAGAGAACGCTGCCGTGCAGGGCACGATTATACTTTTCTTTTTTTTTTCAAAAATGTCATTGAGCATAAGTTAATAATACATTAATTGTTAATAATTAATTACATGTCCGCAGTTTTAATTTGATGAACGCAATTGTTGTAGTGTAGTAGTTGTGTGTGAAATAGTTCGTTGCTCCGTCTCGTCTGTTCCGCTCGGTGGGGCACAGCCGAGATGGCCCCGTCTGCTGCAGTGTAGAAAACTGGTGCTGTTGCACGAGCAAGCGCGTGCGCAGCGCCCGCTTCTGTTTCGGCGGTGGGGCCAGAAGTTTAGTGCCCCAAAGCTCTTCTCATTGGCTGATTTGTAGAAAGGGCGGGGTTTACGGCGGGAGCCGATCAGATCTTGCTAGCTGGCTAACGTAGTTACTGTTACAGTTACTGTTACAGTAAATAACAAATGGACGTTTCATTCATTAAATGATGAATCGTGTTGAGTATCTGTCTCATGTGAGATTTAGCAATTTAACAGAAGTTGGAGATAAAACGTTTGGGACCACATCGCCCGACGGATTTAATCATTATTCAAGAGGGAAAGGACAAGAATAGATCGTTCAACCAGGAGTGGTTCAAGCGGAAGAAAATGCTTGTGTTTCACCTCAGCCACACAAAGGAGACCAGACAGCACTGTCCTTAAAGCACAGGTAATTACCATCTTAGCCCAAACTTACTTAAATTTTCACCCAGGATTATCCAGGTCTGAATAGGCAACCACTCTATCAGGCTAGATTCATTGTTAATTGTACAGTATGGTGGCCTGCAAACTTAATGCAACTTAAACCATACTTCTTCTTTTTTTGGTATATTGTGAGTGGTGGCTTTGTATATTGATTGCTGTGTAAAGGGTGTGCGCCGTTGTGTTTTTATTGTTGCCACGTTGTTGTTTTCTTGAGTTTTGATATTGTGAGATCTTGAACGCTGCCATTTGGTTGTGCTATTGCTATAATAGCCTAATATATGTCGTCAGATTCGCGTTTGAGTGATGGCATTATTCAGCTGCAATTTTGGTCCCCTCTGTCACTTGCTACTGTTTTTGTTGTGATGGTAGTAATATGTGGTATTTCTGGATTGCGTTATAATATTTTCCTGCATGGGCCCCACCAGAGTTTCCAAACCAAAATCGCCACTGGAAAGGAGCAGTTATGGCGTTGGCTGTAATTGAAAAAAACATCAGAAAATGCCATGAAATTGAACGAGTGAATGATGATTTGAATGACAACGACCTGCTCCGCTCCCGCCTAAAGCGGGAGGCGGTCCTATAATTTGTCATTAGAGATATCTGAAACGTCATTTTGCCTAGTCAAAACTCAAATTCAAGATATCTGTAATTCGATTTTGACTAGGCGGAATGAAAGTTACAGATATCTATATCTCTAATCAAAATCCCTTTCAAGATATCTATAACTTCATAATAGATATCTACAACTTCATTTTGACTAGTCGTAACTCAGGTTAGAGATATCTACAACGTCAATTTGACTAGTCATAACTCCAGTTAGAGATATCTACAACGTCATTTCGCCTAGTCAAAACTTGATTTAAGATATCTGAAAAGGGACATGTAGATATCTTGAATTGAGGTGAATTAAAGATATCTTGAACTGGAATTATGACTAGTCAGAATCAAATTGTAGATATCTCAAACTGGAATTACATATATCTCCAATTCAGTTGCAGATATCCGTAATTCACAAAGTGGATATCCCCAACTGAATTGTAGATATCTGCAATGAGAAACCCCATAGACATGATTGACGTAAATGACGTAATTTCTCCTAGGAGGAATGTCTTTGTGGATATCTGAAATGACAATTGTGGATAGGAGGAATTTAGTTGCGGATATCCAAAAGGCTAACTTGCACCTGTTGAGGCGGCATGCTCCGGTTGAGCTGCTCTTTAGCATTGCACTAACCGGGGCTTACAGAGCCTGTCTCTTCCCGTCCTATTAACTGTACTTATGGGAGAGAGCCCGATTAAATCCGGATATTTTAATAAATTGGGTGTTATAGGTTTTAAACAAAATGTCAGAGTGGTTTGAATGACAGAAGCTCCGCTAGCTCGATGCTAAAGTGCTAACCGGAGCTAACAGCCTGTCCCCTCCCGTCCTATTAACTGTATTTATGGCTATGCCTTTTTATCTTTTTAATATGACCAAACACAATGGCCAGGGGACCAGCATCCTTTCGTAACTGATAAACAAAATAATCTTTGAGTTCTACATGTTCTAGAAATGTTCATTCATTGACAACTAATGTTTATTTTCTTGTCTTCTGATTCTTTATTACAGTATGGAAGGGGAGATTTGGAGGTACCTGGTCAGGCCTTGGTCAGCCTCCAAATCCCAGATGTGGAGACTGCAGGGATACCTCACAGAGAGGACACTAAAGAGCCATCTCTCATTCATCGAGTTGACTCATTGGTTTGCGAATGACCACAAAGATACTCCCATAGGCAGATTGCTGCATGGCATTCGCCACTTATTCAAATTGTAGAGGTTGAAGCAGTCTTCCTTGTGGTCACTTGCCATAACACTGTCATGTGTTTTATCAAAACACCATCAGTAACATTTTAATTGAGTTGATGTGGACGGCTCTTTTTTTTGTCAGATTTGTTCAGTGTTCAGTGCCTTTTTGTGAGATATGCATTGTTTGAAAGATAAGCCTTTGATTTTGATTAATTTTAATATGCCTTTCATCAACAGTGGTTAGGGGTTTTATAACAACAATTAAAGTGCTTAACTACTGGTGAACGACGTTACAGAACATATATGGTACAAGTTTGTGTTGATTGCTGTCATGATCCGCTCCTGGTTTTCCCATTCACCTGCCTGCCACCCTGATCTCCCCTAATTAAGCCAACCACCTCCACCTGTGATCCCTCTATATAAATCCTCTCTCTCCACTCAGTCTCTGCCAGATCGTCTCTCGTACTCACAAAGCTTTCCCGCAACTCCAGAACTATTCTTCAACGCTGATCCATTAAATTATGACTATCCCTAACTCCCGTTTGAGATATCTACAACGTCATTTTGACTAGTCGTAACTCTAGTTAGAGATATCTACAACGTCATTTCGCCTAGTCAAAACTTAATTTAAGATATATGAAAAGGGACATGTAGATATCTTGAATTGTATGGCAAGCCAAATTGTCATTTATTAACTAAGTTTGACTATCCGGAATTAACATTGTAGATATCAACAACTTCTTTCTGACTAGTCGTAATTACATTTTGAATTTTGATTCAAGATATCTGTAACGTAATTGTGACTAGTCGACAGAACATAGATGGTACATGTTTGTGTTGATTGCTGTCATGATCCGCTCCTGGTTTTCCCATTCACCTGCCTGCCACCATGATCTCCCCTAATTAACCCAACCACCTCCACCTGTGATCCCTCTGTATAAATCCTCTCTCTCCACTCACTCTGCCAGATCGTCTCTCTTACTCACAGAGCTTTCCCGCAACTCCAGAACTATTCTTCAACGCTGATCCTGCCTGCTTCCGACCTCTCGCCTGTCTGACCAACCGCCTGTCATCGAGTCCCTGCCGGCCTGTCTGTTTCCCTGTTTCCTGCTCCTCGTCTACCTGTCTGCCCTCCCGTTGCCGACCCCTCGCCTGTCTGACCACCCGCCTGTTGTCAAGTCCCTGCCGGTCTGTCTGCTTCCCAGTCTCCTGCCCCTCGCCTACCTGTCTGCCCTCCCGTTGCCGACCCCTTGCCTGCTCGCTCTTTGTCTTGTTCCGGTAATCTTGGATTCCGTTTCTGGACAATAAAAGCGTTGAACGTTGAACACTGGTCTCAGTCTGTGCTGTTCTTGGGTCCAACCTCACGTCCCATTCCTGTACGATCTGGCCAGAAATGGACCCAGCACAGATTGAAGACCGGATATCTCGGATGTAGGACACGTTACACCAGCTGGTTGCTGCTACTACGGCCGCCTCAGTAGGAGCCGGTGCTCCTTCCCCTACCATCGGTGAGCCTAATGTGGGAGCACCTGAACGTTATGATGGCAATCCTGTCACCTGTAACGCGTTTCTCTGCAACTGTTCCATCATCTTCTCCCTGCAGCAGCTCACTTTTTCCTCTGAGGAAGCCAGGATGGCTTATACTATTAACCATCTCACTGGGCGAGCGCGCCTTTGGGGCACATCTGAGTGGCAGAGGGGGACCCATGCCTGCCTCTCTTTCCAGACCTTCACCAACGAGCTCAGGAGGGTCTTTTGTACTGGACCTCTGGGGGCCGAAGCTGGGCGAGAGTTGTTGGATCTGGTCCAGGAGAGCCGCTGAGTCACGGACTATGCTATAGACTTCCGCGCCAAGGCCCCCATGTGTGACTGGAACCCAGCCGCTCTCCGTGATGTCTTTATGCGGGGGCTGGCTGGGTACATTAAGGATGAACTCGTAGCGTATGAACTGCCGTCCTCACTGGAGGGTCTAATTGAGCTCGCCACCCGTCTCGACCTGCGCATCCAGGCTCACAGGAGGGAGGGACGCTCAGAGTTCCATCATGTTCTGCCCTGCCACACAATTCCTCTCACTCCAGGCCTCCAGTAACTCCTGCCTCCTCCTTGTTTGCCCCAACCGCCCCTGTATGGGTGGAGGGTCCTGAGCCTATGTAGCTGGGTCGCACCCGCCTCTGCATGTACTGCGGCCAGCCAGGACACTTTGTCAGCCGGTGTCCAGTAAAAGCCAGAGCTCACCAGTGAACGGAGGCATACGGGTGAGCTCCATCGTTGGTCCTGCCTCCCCTAAGAAACCCACCCTCTCCGGTGAGTTCCTGCTGCCTTCTGGCTCCCACTCCATCGCCATCCTCGTCGATTCAGGGGCCGACGAGAGCATTATGGACCAGGCCCTCGCTCTCAGGCTTGGACTCTGCCCAGAGGAACTATCATCACCAATCTCTGCCAGCGCCCTGGATGGACATGTGCTGGGGAGGGTTACATCACAAACCAACCCTGTGCGCATGCTCCTGCCGGGGGGCCAACATCGATTGGACTATCTGTTCCGTCCGGGAGTGGGGAGAGACCTGTCAGTGGACCTGCCTCATGACATCATCGCTGTCGCCTGCTTCTCCTGTCCCTGTCCCAGCCTCAGATATCACCGGAGTTCCAGCAGTTAATCATGACCTGAAAGAGGTGTTCAGCAAAGCTAAGGCTACCTCCCTGCCACCTCACCGCCCTTATGACTGTGCCATAGACCTACTGTCGCGTCAGACTAGGTCTGCAGCGGTTTGTTTAAATCCACAGGGAAAATGCACGGGAAAAATTAAAAACAGAAAAATTAAATAGAAAAAATAGGTGGTGTGTTAGCCGCGGTAAATGAGAGTTTATTAAGATTAAGAGAAGCGCGAGTCAACTAATGAGTGTCAGCTGTCCGCGGTTCTACTGATTTGGTTGTGCTGCATTCAGCTCACAGGTGCTTATTTATCTGGTTGGCGTTTAGTTGGTGAGACACACTGGTGAGAGTAACACGGAAATTAAACTGTGCTTGCTCTCAGTTTGGAAAAAGTGCTGTGCAGGAACGTAACGCTGAAAATTGGAGAGGCTGCCGGTAAGCGCTTGACTCGTTTGGTTGAATTTGTGGCGTATACGGTCGGCATGTTTGGAGCTTGGCGTTTGCACTGATTGTCACCATTGTAGTGTTTTAATGTTGGTTAAAAACGGGACGAAAGCTTAATGGCCTGGGCGCATTGCATCTGAGACTTTGCAGTCTATTAATTGTGGTCCCAGTGAAATAGCTGTAACTCTTTTAACCACGCATCTCCAGTTGCGCACGGGCGCTTCATATTTCATAGTGGGGTTGCTCATGTTCAATCTAATGTATACTCACTTTGCACAGGATTATAACATATTTGCACATTTCATCCATGTATTTGCATTTTGCTCATTTATTGCATTTTGCACATTTTCAAGTGACAACTAACTACTGCTCTGTGTATCTTCATGTCTGTTTATCTTAGGTTTTTTACCTAAGGGCTAACCGTTGCAAACCTTTGGACTTGTGCTCTATATTCTAAATAAAAAGAAAAAAAAGAGGAAAGACCAAAAACGGAAACAACTGTTGTCTGTCCAGTCCTTGAGTGAAACCCAGTGCCTTCAGAACTCCTTCAGTGTAACATCCTTTTCGAGTTGGGGAAAAACACAGTGCTTAAAACCAACCAAACAAAACTGAAAAACTCACCAAAAAACCAAAACAAAACCGTACAACTTGACACCTACTCCCGGGCACTTTGCCTCCCAAGGGACGCTTGTACTCTCTCTCTTCTCCTGAGAGAGGCCATGGAGGAGTACATACAAGGCTCCTTAGTGGCAGGGATCATCCGTCCCTCCTCTTCACCTGCTGGTGCAGGGGTTTTTTTTGTGAAGAAGAAGGACAAGTCTCTGCGGCCCTGTATAGACTTTTGTGGTCTTAATGACATAACGGTTAAGAACCGCTACCCCCTTCCACTCCTTTCCACAGCCTTTGAGCTGCTCCAAGGGGGCAACAGTGTTTTCCAAGCTCGACTTGGAATTCCTTTCATCTGGTCCGCATCCGGGAGGGAGATGAGTGGATGACGGCCTTCAACACACCAACAGGACATTATGAATATCTCATGATGCCCTTTGGTTTGACTAACGCCCCGGCTGTCTTCCAAACTTTGATCAATGACCTGCTACGGGATATGCTGAACAAGTTTGTCTTTGTTTACCTGGATGATATCCTGAATTTTTTTCTCATAACCAGGAGGAGCATGTTACTCAAGTCAGATCTGTCCTCCGCCGCCTCCTGGAGAGTTCCCTGTGTGTCAAGGCAGAGAAATGTGAATTTCATGAACCCTCAGTCTCCTTCCTGGGATACATCATTGCCAAAGACTGCTTGCTGGGGATCCAGCTAAGGTCTCAGCAGTGACCTCCTGGCCAGTCCCGGGGACACGCAAGCAACTGCAGCGCTTCCTGGGGTTTGCCAATATCTACCGGCGTTTCATCAGAGATTTCAGCTCCATTGCCTCTCCTCTCTCGGCTCTCACCTCATCCAAGACATCCTTCCGCTGGACTGACGAAGCGCAAGGCGCCTTCGACACCCTCAAGACTCGCTTCTCCACTGCCCCATTCCTCCAGATCCCCGAACCTGAGCGTCAGTTCATTGTGGAGGTGGACGCATCCGGCGTGGGGGTAGGGGCGGTTCTGTCTCAGCGCTCCCCCATCGACCAGAAGATCCACCCCTGCGCCTTTTTCTCTCGCCGCCTAACTCCCACAGAGAGGAACTATGATGTTGGTAACAGGGAGCTTCTGGCGGTGGAACTGGCATTGGAGGAGTGGCGCCACTGGCTAGAGGGCGCCAAGGTGCCATTCATTGTGTGGACTGATCATCGCAACCTGGAATATATTCGATCTGCCAAGAGACTGAATTCCAGACAGGCCCGCTGGTCACTGTTCTTTGACAGGTTCAACTTTACACTGTCCTATCAACCCGGGTCTCGTAACATAAAACCAGATGCACTTTCCCGGCAGTTTCCTGAGTGTCCTGATGAAACGGTTGAGCTCTCCACCATCATTCCAGCCTCCTGTCTCGATGCCTGTCACTTGGGAGATAGAGTAGAGGGTGCGGGCTGCCACTGAGGACCAGCCTGGTACTAATTCCTCCCCCCCTGACCGTTTGTTTGTTCCGGCCCACCTCCGTTCCGATGTGCTCCAGTTGGGGCATGCTTCCCGGCTCACCTGCCACCCTGGCATTAAGCTGACCCGAGACTTTCTGCAGCAGCGCTTCTGGTGGTCATCACTGGAGGAGGATGTCCGAGGCTATGTCAACACCTGCCCTGTGTGCAACTAGAAGAAGACCTCCCGTCGTCCACCAGCCTGCACCCATTGCACCCATTGCCTGTTCCTCATCGTCCATGGTCTCACATCTCCCTGGACTTTGTAACTGGCCTACCTACATCCAAAGGCCACACTGCCATCCTCACAGTCGTCGACCGTTTTAGCAAGATCCAGGTCCACTTCATTCCCCTTTCCAAGCTTCCCTCTGCCAAAGAGACAGCTGAACTGGTTCTCCAGAACATCTTTGTCTCCATGGACTGCCCACTGACATTGTCTATGACCGGGGGCCCCAGTTCACATCTATGTTCTGGAGGGAGTTTTGCAGCCTAGTTGGGGCCTCGGTCCGTCTGTCTTCTGGATTCCACCCCCAGTCCAATGGGCCGACTGAGATAATGAACCAGGACCTGGAGACTACTCTCCGCTGCTTGATCAACCACAACCCTGCTTCCTGGTCTGAACGACTGATCTGGGTAGAATATGCCGACAACACCCTCACCTGCTCTTCCACTGGACTTTCACCCTTCCAGTGCGCCTATGGGTATCAGCCCCCATTATTTTCCAATCAAGAGCGGGAGGCTTTCTGCCCATCGGCACAAGCCTTCATTCACCGTTGCCGGCGTACCTGGGACCGGGCACGTACCGCTCTCCTCAAGTCGGCCGATCGCTACGCTGCCGCCGCCAACAAGCACCGCATGCCTGCTCCTGCCTACCAGGTTGGCCAGAGGGTCTGGCTCTCCACCCATGACCTGCCCCTAAAGGTGGAGAACCGCAAGCTGGCTCCTAGGTTTGTTGGACCCTTTCCCATCGCTGGCATCATCGACCCAGCGGCGGTACTTCTTCGGCTTCCCCGATCCATGAGGATCCACCCGACGTTCCATGTCTCCAGGATTAAGCCAGTCCAAGAGAGTCCTCTGGTTCCTCACATGGCGCCACTTCCACCTCCTCAGGTCCTTGATGGCGGTCCCATGTACGCTGTCAGGCGCCTTCTTAGCTCTCGCCGCCATGGACGTGGGATGCAGTATCTTGTGGATTGGGAGGGGTAAGGTCCGGAGGAGCGCTCCTGGGTGCCGGCTCGGTTCATTATGGACCCTCTGCTCATTTCTGACTTTCACCGTCTGCATCCTGGCCAGCCTGCCCCATCCTCACTTCCGCCCTCTGCGGGTCAATCTGCTGATGGACCTTCTGATCCTCTGGTTAGGGGTGGCATCGATGTGGCTGCCTCATCCCCTTTATCTTCATCTTCCTCTTCTGCTGCGGAGGACATGGACTCTGCTGCCTCTGAGGAATTGTAGCCCTCCCCCGGTCCCCCTCCACCTTCCCAGCTCGGGCTGGGACGTCTGGGGCCGTCCCTTGGCGGGGGGGGTACTGTCATGATCCGCTCCTGGTTTTCCCATTCACCTGCCTGCCACCCTGATCTCCCCTAATTAACCCAACCACCTCCACCTGTGATCCCTCTATATAAATCCTCTCTCTCCACTCAGTCTCTGCCAGATTGTCTCTCGTACTCACAGAGCTTTCCCGCAACTCCAGAACTATTCTTCAACGCTGATCCTGCCTGCTTCCGACCTCTCGCCTGTCTGACCAACCGCCTGTCGTCAAGTCCCTGCCGGCCTGTCTGTTTCCCTGTTTCTTGCTCCTCGTCTGCCTGTCTGCCCTCCCGTTGCCGACCCCTCGCCTGTCTGACCACCCGCCTGTTGTCAAGTCCCTGACGGTCTGTCTGCTTCCCAGTCTCCTGCCCCTCGCCTACCTGTCTGCCCTCCCGTTGCCGACCCGTTGCCTGCTCGCTCCTTGTCTTGTTCCGGTAATCTTGGATTCCGTTTCTGGACAATAAAACCGTTGAACGTTGAACACTGGTCTCGGTCTGTGCTGTTCTTAGTCCCAACCTCACGTCCCATTACAATTGCATGGAAAAGGGAATAACCAGTTACAACTTATATGGTAAGAGCCTGCTAATACCATGAAAACCAACAAGGCTTCCTTTTACACTACAGTTTCAGCTTACTTAGTGGGTAAATTGTCATGTTTTACTTAGTAACGTCACAACGTACATGGTACAAGGTTGTGTTGACTGCATGGAAAAGGGAATAATTTATTACAAATGATATAGTAAGAACCTGGTAATACCATGGAAACAAACAAGGCTTCCATTTACAGTACAGTTTCAGCTTACTTACTGGGTAAATTGTCATGTTTTACTTGGTAACGTCGCAGAACGTACATGGTACAAGTTTGTGTTGACTGCATGGAAAAGGGAATAATGTCTTACAAATTATATGGTAAGAACCTGGTAATACCATGGAAACAAACCGCTTCGTACCCAGTATTTAAGAAGATGCACCATGACACTATAGAGGAAAACTGTTCCTGCGGAGGTTGTTACCAGATAAGTAATTCCATAGTTGGAAATCGAATAGTCCCTTTCTACATGGGTGTAGCTATGAATAATAGCTAAGAAAAACTAATTTATTGGAAAGTACTATGCTCATTTCTAGATAGTACATCATTAAACTTGGGCTGTTACCAACATAAACCTTGGATAACTACAATTGTAACTTAAATTAATAGGTGTTTCTAAGAATTGGTTGCCATATTTCCTAGGAAGTACACAATATCTGAGATATTACAAACCTAAAACAGTTACAACTACACGGTACTTAGTTGATTTGATGGGTAATAGTGGAGGTTTTACTTAGTACTTCAGCTGTAATTCATCTGTATTTACCTTCTTATTACCAGTGGTAATTACACAGAAATACACTATAATTTACCGGATAATTCCTCTGTATTTACCTTCGATTACCAGTGGTAATTACCCAGTAATACGCTATGATTTAACATGTATGTACCGGGTAAATACCTAGTAATTAGGGGACTTTAAAAGGAAGGGTTACCCTTTCTCTTTTCTCTCCTTATGTCTTTCTCTCTCTTTACCTATTGAGATACAATATGGGTTGCCAGGTGCACTTCCTGATAAGCCCTGAACATGCATGGTGGTGACTGGGATGTACTTCGTAAACAAACAAATCTCAAAATGAACATTTATGCTGAAGGAGTAACTATATGTATGTGTGTGTTTGAGTGTGTGTGTGTGTGTGTGTGTGTGTGTGTGTGTGTGTGTGTGTGTGTGTGTGTGTGTGTGTGTGTGTGTGTGTGTGTGTGTGTGTGTGTGTGTGTGTGTGTGGTCTCTCTCTCTCTCTCTCTCTCTCTCTCTCTCTCTCTCTCTCTCTCTCTCTCTCTCTCTCTCTCTCTCTCTCTCTCTCTCTTTCTCTCTGTCTGTTACCCTGAGGCAGATATGTAATCCCCCCACACACACAAACAAAACACACACACACCCACACACACACACACACACACACACACACACACACACACACACACACACACACACACACACACACACACACACAAAAACACATGAACACATAATGTATCCTGTAACCACTTTATTACACAAAGGATTTTCATAATAATCATAAAACGCTTGCTGTGTACATACACACAAACAAACAAACAGACAAAAACGAATCCAAAACAAGCTCAATCAGACTCAATTGATGCTGGCAGTAACCGTGCTATTTCTGAATATCATCCACCATCCTGAGGGTACCAGACATATGAATTACACACACACACACACACACACACACACACACACACACACACACACACACACACACATTTCATCAAACAGAGTCCAACAATTTTACAGGTAAACTACGCTACAAAGAAAAGCATGTAGTGTTCATTCACACACACACACACACACACACAAACACAAACACACAAGCATGAGGATCCTTCCTTAACACATACACCATACATTAATCACACCCTTTTAAATGAAGTCCCCCAACATTTGAAGTGTAATTATGGAATCCTTGTATTATAAAGGAGTATATTATGAAATCAAATAATATTGCATAAACCACTACATAAACATTATCCTGAAACTTTCTACCTACCTACCTACCTACCTACCTACCTACCGAGAGAGAGAGAGAGAGAGAGAGAGAGAGAGAGAGAGAGAGAGAGAGAGAGAGAGAGAGAGAGAGAGAGAGAGAGAGAGAGAGAGAGAGAGAGAGAAATGAATCCCTGACCTGGTACAGACTCAGTGAACACAGCCTGGCCATGGAGAAGAAACAGACAGACACCGACAGACCTGGCTCCTAAGAGAAGACAGACTGCTCCCACGGCACACAAAACAAATTGGTAACTGAGCTGCACTTCCTAACTTCCTAACTTCCTGCCAGTCATACAAAGACATCAGGAACACACATTTCCCATGGATTCCACAGGCATGCAAGAACCTTGAAAACACTCCAGACGCTAACAAACTACCATCTCTGTTGGGAGATATACAACGATGTGCGATCACAGCAGCCAGATTCACCTGATGACAGAAGGACCTCAAACTCCCTGTAAACAGACTCATCCCTCTGGACTTTAACCACTAGCACACCTTTGTAAATATGAAACTGCACACATCCTCCTCATTATAAATACTTTGTATGCAGTGTATCTTTAATATGTCTGTTTATAAGAGATACTGTACTTTTTATAGTATTCCACATTTTAATAGTATGTAATAGTTTTTTTCTAAAGCTTTTTTGAATTCAATTTTAATGGAGAGAGAGAGAGAGAGGAATAGAGAGAGAGAGAGGAGTAGGGGGAAAGAGAGGGAGAGGAGGAGAGAGGAGGAGAGAGAGAGAAAAAGAGAGAGAGAAAAGAGAGGAGGAGAAGGGAGAGAGAGAGAGCGAGGAAGAGAGAGTTAGAGAGAGTTAGAGAGAGTTAGAGAGAGAGAGAGAGAGAGAGAGAGAGAGAGAGAGAGAGAGAGAGAGAGAGAGAGAGAGGAGAAGGGGGAGAGAGAGAGAGAGAGAGAATGGAGGTCTCAAAGGTCTCAAACAGTCAAACTAAGAACAAAAACAACTTTAACGATAAGTGATTAGACGACGAATGCAAAAACACTAGGAAAACATTGAGAAACCTGTCAAATCAGAAACATAGCGACCCTGACAACAAAAATATCCGTCTCCATTATTATGAGACCTTAAAACAATACAGAAACACGATAAGGAGAAAAAGGGACCAACATGCTATAGAACCAGATAAACCAAATTGAGGAATCCATAGACTCAAACCATTTCTGGGAAAATTGGAACACACCTAACAAACAAAAACGGGAAGAATTAAGCATTCAAAATGGAGATTTATGGGTAAGTCACTTCTCCAATCTCTTTGGCCCCATTGTAAAGAACAAAGAACAAAGACATATACAAGATAAATTACAAAAACTAGAATCAGTTATTAAAGATTATCAGAACCCAATAGACTCTCCAATCACATTAAAAGAACTACAGGACAAAATAAGTTATCTTAAACTAAAAAAGGCATGTGGTGTTGATGGTATTCTAAACGAAATGATTAAATATACAGATCTCAAATTCCAATTGGCAATCCTAAAACTGCTTAACACTGTTCATAGCTCCGGGATCTTCCCCAATATTTGGAACCAAGGACTGATTAGCCCAATCCACAAAAGTGGAGATAAATTTGACACTAATAACTACAGAGGAGTCTGTGTCAACAGCAACCTTGGTAAAATTCTATGCATGATTATATATAGCAGACTCTTTAACTTCCTGATTGAAAATAATGCCATAAGCAAAAACTAGATCGGTTTCTCACCAAATGATCGTACAACAGACCATATATTCACATTAAGCACCCTCATTGAATACTGTAATTTTTGTAATTTTTATAATATCGCACATTTTACTTTATAAAGTACTTTTATTGTATAACATTTGATATATAGAGATATTTTGCATTTAAAGGTTCATACTTATTATTATTATAATATATTCCTTACCTTTTTACTTTTTATTTTATAACGCTGTTTATTTTATTGTTCACCTGCTTTGGCAATGCAAAATAGAAATGTATATTTATCATGGCTATAAAGCTTTTTTCAATTGAATTTAATATAATTGAGAGAGAGAGAGCGAGAGAGGAGAAAGGGGAGAGAGAGGGAGAGAGAGAAAAAGAGAAAGACTTGGGGATAGAAGAGAGGTGGGGAGAGAGGGGGAGAGGAGGTCTCCTTCGTTGCCAGGAGGGCTGTAGTGTTAAAGCACATAGAGCTTTCCTGTCCAATTCTCTAAATGACTGCAGACTCCCCCAAGAGGTGTGGGGGGGGGGGGCTCTTGCCTCATCTCATTAACAAGCTTAGATGAGATCTCTCTGTCAGATACAAACACACACATGGCCGTTCCAACACACACACACAAACACAAACACACACACACACACACAGCCCAACATACGCACTACAGTGACATAGGCATACTGAATTAATTCCCGACATTTATCGACATAAGTAGAAGAGCTTATGCTGACACACCCACACACACACACAAAAACACAGACACAGACGCATCACATGTACATCACAATCCCACACACGTACCCGCATAACACTTAAATCACACGCACACACACACACACACAGATATTCATATTGGTCCTCTGAAATATTGACTAGCTCTATGTGGTGGAATCTGAGGATTATCTCAGATAATCTCTTTAACTCAATCCTAGTCTTGAAAGGATGTATAATGAATTTCTCTCTCTCTCTCGCGCTCTCTCTCTCTCTCTCTTCTCACCTTTTTCTCTGCCTCCCCCAACCACACTCATATTCCTCTCTCTCTCTGCCTCTTTCTCCCTCTGCCCCCTCTCTATCCCCCTCTCTCTCCCTCTCTCTTCCTCTCGCTCTCCCTCTGCCTCTCTCTCTCTCTCTCTCTCTCTCTCTCTCTCTCTCTCTCTCTCTCTCTCTCTCTCTCTCTCGCTCTCTCTCTCTCGCTCTCTCTCTCTCTCTCGCTCTCACTCTCCCTCTCTCTCTCTCTATCTCTCTCTCTCTTTCTCTCTCTCTGCCTCTTTCTCCCTCTGCCCCCTCTCTCTCCCCCTCTCTTCCTCTCGCTCTCCCTCTGCCTCTCCCTCTTTCTCCCTCTCTCTCTCTCTCACTCTCGCTCTCTCTTTCTCTCTCTCCCTCTCTCTATCTATCTCTCTCTCTCTTTCTCTCTCTCTGCCTCTCTCTCCCTCTGCCCCTTACCTCTCAGTCTTCTCCCTCTTCTTTCTTTATCTCTCTTTATCCGCCCCTCCCTTCCCTCTCTCTCTGAGCGTTCCTAAATCCTCGGGTTATTCCGTTTCTCTGTCCAGGACAGGAGCAGCCACCGCCACCAACAAAGAAGACGGAGTATAATAACAGGAAGTGAGTAAGGGGAAGTGAGCAGTGACCTGTGTGGTCACGGCAACCAGAAGACATTCTCCACTTGAAAGCAGCTCAGTGAATATCGGGGTTCTTCCTGAGCGCTTGACCGGGCACTGGGAGAGAAGCACCAGGCAAGAACTCTACAAACACAGGTTCGTTCCACAAACTGTAACTTATGGTCTTATCTACATGGACACACTCTGGCAGGACAGACATGGACACTTCCTTTCAGGGACCATCTTAGGTTTAGTTTCGGCAAAACAAATCAAAAGAAAAGTGGTCACTGGTGGATCCTTAAGCTTAGGTTGATGGGGACCAGCACAGTCAGTCTTTAGCCCAACTAACCCACTGGCTCTCCTATCTGCTATCTGGAACACCTGCTTTGGTGTAGTAAGGCATCAATCAGGTGCCTGTTTGTGTGTCTGTGTGTCTGTTTGTCTGCGTGTCTGTGTGTTTGTATATCTTGTACAATATGCCCTGTATATCTTATACAAATGAGGGACATCGGGTTCGCTGTCTCTTTCCTGTACCTGTCAGAGAGAGCGAGAGAGAGAGAGAGAGAGAGAGAGAGAGAGAGAGAGAGAGAGAGAGAGAGAGAGAGAGAGATTCATCTGTGGAGGCTTGGATGGTCTCACCTAGTCAGGAGGGCAGATCAAAGCAGTACACATTTAAAATACAAACAAACAGCTGAATGACATATTGACTGGTGCTGAAGGATAAAGGCAGGAGAATTTACGAAAGGTTTGGACTCACTTACTCCGACACACAAGAAGACAGAACCGCAGTCCGATCGCCTTTAGGTGAGCTGTCATTCCTATTTCAACCCAGGGCTTCTTGTGTGTGTTTGTTTGTGTGTGTGTGTGTGTGTGTGTGTGTGTGTGTGTGTGTGTGTGTGTGTGTGTGTGTGTGTGTGTGTGTGTGTGTGTGTGTGTGTGTGTGTGTGTGTGTGTGTTTAAGACAAATATGACATCAATGTCATATATATATATTTTCTTTTTGTCATCATATATAGTTTTTATTTGGCAGGCAGACATCTAACTCTTACTGCGATAGTGTAGATATCTTTGTGATGTAGATGACCTGTGGAATGGGGCTGAGGTAATAAGAATCAGGGTGTTTGTACAGCAGGGCGGGCTCTGCTCCCCTGGGTCCCTCCCAGGACCGGGGGATGGGATAGAGTTGCCGCGCTGACGGGGCTCGGTTTAACTAAACCCAGATCTCTAATTCCTGGAGGGAGTGAGTTTGTCAGTGCTGAGCTTGTGTGTGTGTGTGTGTGTGTGTGTGTGTGTGTGTGTGTGTGTGTGTGTGTGTGTGTGTGTGTGTGTGTGTGTGTGTGTGTGTGTGTGTGTGTGTGTGTGTGTGTGTGTGTGTGTGTGTGTGTATCTGTGTCTGTTTGTGAGTGCGAGTGCGTATGTGTGTGTGTGTGTGTGTGCGTGTGTGTTTGTGGGGTGAGTGTGTTTGTGTGTGTGATTGCGTTTGTGTGCGGGGCATATCTGTAAGATGCCATCTGGATGACTTGCCAGGCACACACGCACACACACACACGCACATACACACACACACACACACACACACACGCGCGCGCGCGCGCGCGCGCGCACACACGCACGCACGCACGCACACACACAGAGCTGGAGGAAGAGAATGGTGGACTAGTCTGTGATTACGTGGATCATTCAGATACATGTCAGGCTGCTGGACAAGCTGTCCAGCTGTGGCAGCTAGACCCAACTTCCTGATTACAGCTGACAGAGAGAGCGCCCATGGGTCCATTGTGTGTTTGTGAGGGCGCGTGTGTGCGTGCATGCGTGCGTGCGTGCATGTTTGTGTGTGTCTGTGCGTGTGTGTGTGTGTGTGTGTGTGTTGATCTGTCTACTACAGACTATGACTGACAGATTGTTTCAAAGCTGTTCGGTGATTAAACCTGTTTTAAGCCATTCACACACACACACACACACACACACAATCACGCACTCACACTAACACACACACACAAACACACACACACACACACACACACTAAAGGTGTGATACTGTACATTTAAATGATACCACTAAAATAATGCAAGAAATACCCAGATATAGTAGACTAGTGTAGAGTATTGAGTATAGAAAACAGTAGTGGATACTTGTAGAGTATAATATAGTAGAGTAGAATATAGTTGAGTAAAAGAGAAGAAGTTCAAACTGTATAAAGTCCATGGGCAGCTCCACCTCCACTTTAAAGGTTTAAACCGATCCCCTTGCTCAGTGTCATGCTGTCAGAGTGAGGGGATAACGAAGCCTTTGTTAAGTACAACTAGGTCAGACCTGCCTCATCACAATTCTTTGTAGAGAATGACATGCACTGCTGTGGGTGTGGTGTATCTAAAAAATATGTTTTCAAGGAATGAAGCTTTAAATATGGTCAGAAAGACATGAAGGAACAAACACACAGACAAAACACAAGCTTTACTGAAAGCTTAAAAACCCAGTTTCATACTTTGACATGTTGAATTTGTGTTGCATTTCCTTTGAATGTTATTGATCTCATGGTGGCTTCATTATACGCTAGCCTACGTTGGTATCAATGGCATCAGCTCTGGCAATCTAAAAATAGTGTGATTTATCTAACAAGAAATAATGTGTGTTTTCAAGAAGGGAAGGGACATCAAAGTAGGGCAAAAAAACAACAAGCAATTTGGTTAGCATGTTCAGACTGTTAGTCAGAGAGTCAAAGAGAAGGAGGGTGTGCGCACGGGGGGGGGGGGGGGGTTCTAAAGAAAGTTTAACCAAAGAGAGAGAAAGAGAGAGAGGGAGAGAGAGAGAGAGAGAGAGAGAGAGAGAGAGAGAGAGAGAGAGAGAGAGAGAGAGAGAGAGGAGAGAGAGAGAGAGAGAGAGAGAGAGAGAGAGAGAGAGAGGAGAGAGAGAGAGAGAGGGGGGCTCCCGGAGCTCAATGGCAGGAAGGGTGTGTGCACTTGTCCAACGCTCACTAATCATGACGTCTTCATCAGCAGCAAATATTTCCCAGAAGGTATTGTGTTTACGCTTCCTGCTTCTGATAAACAGGCATGGTTTTTGGTGGCAGGAAGTTTTGATTCAGGAAGTTGATGATTTTCTTTGAAGGGGAATGTCCCCCAATTGTCATGGCAGGAATGACTAGCAATGTAGAGAGTGTGTGTGTGTATGTGTGTGTGTGTGTGTGTGTGTGTGTGTGTGTGTGTGTGTGTGTGTGTGTGTGTGTGTGTGTGTGTGTGTGTGTGTGTGTGTGTGTGTGTGTGTGTGTGTGTGGGGGGGGGGTAAATGTACTTATGTAGGTAGATGTGTGCGGCTCCTGAAGTTTTTTCTCTGCATAACATAAGTCAGCTGTCTAGGACCCCAGGGACCAGTCCAAGTTAAGGGGATCTTACAAGGCAAGCAACTCTTTCCCACCATGTGATTTATTCTAGAAAATGTATTGGTATTCATATTAGGATTTGACCTTTTAGACAATAGATATTCATATTTTACTACCTCACTACCTAACCTTCATGCCCACACATTTACAATGTTCTCTCCTCCTTAATCGGTTGCATTTGGGTTAATGTTTTAGACATTAACTGGTTCAACATTGGACCTTTGTGAGAAAGAAAGAAGGGAGAGAGAAGCTCAGCAACAGAGTGTCTCTGGTAAAGAAAGGTTATGTCTGATAGAGAACTCTTCCTGCGTCTCATCCTGGGTTCATTTTACAATGTGTTGCATTAGATGCAACACATTGTAAAGTGAAAGCGATACAAATATCAGCCCTCATTTTTTATGTGCCCCTGAGGCCAACATGTAATGCAACACACGATTGTAGGGCAGACTTTAATTAAGATACAATATGATGAAACTATTTCCAATAATTATAATAACACTTCATAAAATATGTCTTAATATTATCAGTAGTATCTTACTTCTTACTACTATATAATAGCAGGCAGGGGCGATTCTAGGTTCTGACTTTTGGGGGGGCTGAACCCCAGGAAGCCACAGGGGTCTATGAAGTAAATAAAGTCCTGTCCAAAAAATTGTTATTCCACAACCTTTATATCTATCTTAATTACTATGCTGTTGTATGTCTAAGCCAATAGCTCGCAATGTCAGCTGAAAAATGCAGTTCTGAACCACTAAAGTGATGAAAGGAAAAAATACTGTTTGGATGAAGGAATAATCCATGGATGTAAACTGTACAAACAAATTTGGGGCATATAAAATTTCCTTTGTGTAAGTTTCACTCAAAAATTACCATATTTTCCCTTTTTTATATTTACACAGTTAGTGAAACACATTGGTTAAACATGTAGGCTACTAGATCAATAATATGAGAAACATACCACTTTTTCGGGAGCACTAAATTATGTCACCTAAGTTTCATGGACCAATACAATTTTATAAATTGTATCAACATACATGTTGATTAATGTATGTTTATGCAAAAAAAGTACAACATGTACTAGCCTAATCCTATGATTAACAGACCACTATTTCGGGAGCACTAAACTATGTTGTCTCACTTTCAGGGACTAATACATTTTTATAAATCTTCTGATGCAAAAAAATGTTTTTGTTCTGATGCAAAAAAAAAAGGTGCTAATTTTCAGTAAAAATCAAAAAACTGGCATTATTTTATCGGCTGAGGGCGTTTTCATTGCCAACGTGAGCTAATCAACAAGTAGGCCTAAAACATGTTCTAGAACTATGATTCTCAATAATTTTCTGTCATTCCCCCCTAACTATTTCCAACTTCAGTTTATTAACTCAATTTGTAACATTTAAACAAGTCTGCTAAGTCTGTGTGAATCTCAAAACAGAGAAACAAGAGCAAATGATTCACTGGGGTTTGCATTTAATTTAAAATATTTTTAAACAGTAAACATTGGTCACTTGTCAGCTTCATCAGCTTATTCCCTTTCAAAAAAAATATTTCAAGCATCAATAAAGACACCAAATCCCTCGGTCATGACTCTGTAAGATCAAAATTCTTGTAAAACTTCTGACCCTTGGTATTATGTTTATTTAAAAAAAGTAACTTATTAAAATAAATAAATGCTCGTGCCCCCCCGACACCTTTTATCAGCTGAGGGCGTTTTCATGAGTCTCATAGTATTAGAACATGTGGTACTTGTTGATTAGCTCAGTTGTTATGGCAATGAATACGCCCTCAGTTGATAAAATAATCCCAGCGTTTTTTTTTCAACTGAAAATTAGCACCCATGTCCACTTTTTCTGCTCCTTGCACCTTATCAT
This sequence comes from Gadus chalcogrammus, assembly GCF_026213295.1. NCBI lineage: Eukaryota > Metazoa > Chordata > Actinopteri > Gadiformes > Gadidae > Gadus > Gadus chalcogrammus. The sequence continues at coordinate 27,941,811 of NC_079426.1, forward strand.
GCTTATCACGCTACGCAGCATTACAAGCCCCTGCCGACTAAAACATGAAGCAATTCAAGAGGAGGAATAGATAGAATCGCCTTCTGGTCAACTATCATTTAATACATCTAACAAATTATGTCCAGGTTTTAAAATGAATATTATTATTATTATTACCTGGTCATGTTATTACACAGCTGGAAATCATGGATTTTCTGATAAAAACTAGCTAGCCTTTTTGACAGACAAAACAGCAGAAACTATTTTAGGTGCGCTCGTGCTGCATTTTTGGTTTTGTCAAACAGGGGACTCCCACCCACAAATCAGAGGTTAGAGATTCCTGCAGGAAGGTTGCGCTCGATTTCACTACCCCATTTGAGCCTGTTAATTAGTGTATAACATCCATTCTCTCATTGCTTGTGTAAAAAAAAAGAGGTTGAATATGAGATTTGAGGACGAAACGATAGGGTGGGCTAAGGCAAGTTTTGGGTGGGCTCAAGCCCACATACACACAGCATGCACAGACGCACACACTGCACACACGTACACACACACACACACCACACACACATGCACACACGCACGCACACACACGCACATGCAGAAACACACCGCACACACGTGCGTGCGCGGACACAGACGTTGCAAGACAACGGCAAGATCGAAATAACAGCTACTCCGTCGACACGCTCCCCAGCTGAGACTTTTCGTCTATAGACTTTTTTGCCAAACCTTATTAGGTGACTATTTTTCTTCGTAAAGGACAATTCCGGTATTTTGAACATTGAGCCCCCTTTCTGGTTTGTCTAGGATGAAATAGAGTGGTTGACACTTGACACCAAAATTTTGGTCCTGTCTCGAGTATTTGGCTCATTTCAAATCGCCCCTGCCTGCTTCAAAATGGCTGGCTACGGGCATTCACAAACCTGTCCTAAAAACTACCCTAGACGTTCGTTTTAAGAAATGTGCATCTCAACGAGTGGTTATTGGCGTTTGTTGATGTTCCAAATCAAGTATCGTAGCGAAATACAATTTCTGTTGTGTTTTATTTGGCTTTTCCGATTTTTTTAATATTTTATACTTTTTAAGATATTCTACTTTTAAAATACTCTTTTTTACAATGGAAGTCAGCCGTCCGCCCATTCTCTGACACTTACTACTTCAGACTTCATAACTTGGTCAATTTTTTATCGTTAACCTTCGTTCAAAGGTTTAACAAATCAAGGCACTTGTATCTTCAATAATTTGAGCGTCCCGCAATGTCCCCCTCCCCCCTTCTGTCTGTTTTAACGGCCCGGCCGTCGACAAACTCTCCCAGGTAAGACGTTCTGTCTGGACTGTAGAAATTGCGATAAAAGAAGTGAAGAGACAATTTCTCACGTCGATAAGGCAACGGCAGGTCGATTATTTTATCATATGGAAATCATTCAATTTAAACATCGCGCCGACTGGCATATCAACAAAAAAGGTGACCTTAAAGAGGATCCCTATAACACAGAAAGAAAACATTTCAATAACACAATATAGTGATTTATGTCTATAGAGTCCACCACAAGTTTTTAATCTCAATGACGTATTCTTCTGGTAAAGAAACTAAAATAAATAATACATCTTAAACTCTCACGTCAGGTAGCCAATGTACATCCACATTCTTGCCCTCACACTCTCCCTTCTCCCACTCCCCCTCCCCCACACAAGCCTGTGCTTTATTTCACTATAGTTAGGTAGGTTGCTGCCTTAGCTGTTGTTACACTTAGTTTATTTCACTAAGGTGCTTCTGTAAATTAACACAATTTTCAGCTGTTATTATTATTATTATTATTCTTCAGGTAATGCAATTCAGCGTCTGTCAGTTTTCGATTTCAGCTTCCAGGTTTTTTAGCAGTGCACTTCAATACATTTGACCTTTCAGACTCTGCAGTTAAATTCCTTTTACATTTCTGCATTTTTTTCAATGCTTTGCGCTTTTCATTCAGCTGTCACTTTATTTGTTTCAATTTTTTTTTTTTTTCTCAGTTAAACACAGATATCAAATACATTTGTCCCAGTGTTTGTTATAAGTGAAATTAAGCAAAGAAATTAAGCAAAGAAGTCGCAAACGACTTTCTCCAGTAATGCAGTCGTTTGCGACGCCTTTCTTTTTTATAGTTTTGTTTATTTGTTTCTAACTCAAGCTCAGATCTGTCATCGATCGTTGCTAAAGATTTTGTGGATGCAACGGAATATATGATGCATAATTTTAGCAACAATTAAAATGATCGCCTGTTCTGCCTCCATTTTGTCTGTGGTCAAACCAAAGCAAACTACAGTGACAGCGGCCGCACTTATCCCGCCCCTTTTTGAAAACGGCTTATGCTTTCTTCATAATATATGGAGACAATTATTATGCTTGCTTCATTAAGTAATAGGTGAACCAAAATGTTATATGTTATATGTTATACAAAATTATATGATATTATGCGCTCAGAAATTATCGACTGGGGTTTCCACATTATAGCTATGGGTTCAATTACAACTAGAGGTTGAGCAAGCGCGACGCGCGCACGGAAAATCTAGTTATTATAACAGTTCAAACATAATTATATTGTAACGTTCACCCAACGGTGTGTCTCTGAAACGGGCCGGCCGACGTCCCTGTCTCTGCGGCCTTGTGGGGGATGCAGGCGCTTCAGCCCGGTGGGTGGGGCAACGCCCCTGTGCAGTGAAAGGTGTCTGTGGTGGGAAGGGGGAAGGAGGGATGTGAACAGGGGGGTTAGTCACTGGCTCTGAGGAAGTATGTGCAGGGGAAATGGGGCTTTGATAGGGCTCATGTGCCCCTGTGTAGCCGCGTGCAGCGGTTGCGCCGTAACCCCTCCGGGCGGGCGCCTGGGACTCTGAGCTTGGGGAAGGGAGGGATTCCCCTCTGTACGGGGCCAACCTGTCTCTGTGGAGCGCAACTTTCTTTCTCTTTCCTGGCAGCTGGACCAGGTGCTCTATTTCACCCAGCCACTCCACCACCTGACAAGGCCCCTCCCAATGACAGTCCAACTTCTTCAGTCCCTTCTTCCTGCAGGGGCGGTACACCCACACCATCTCTCCAGCTTGGAAGTGTCTTCCCTTCAACCTTATGTCGTAGTTCCTTTTTTGTTTCATGCCCGCTTTCTTCAGCTGGTCTTGGGCAAAGTTATGGGCGGACTCCATCAGATGCTGGAGTCCCCTGGCGTACTCTCTCCCCGGGGGAACAGCAGGGGTGTCAGGGGGCTTGCCAGGCCACCTCCACCTCCACTGGTGTCCGTAGCTCCCACCCCAATATGAGGAGGGCAGACGTTCATGAGGTGGACTCCTGAACAGCGGACCTGTAGGCCATGAGGACAAAGGGCAGAGTCCCGTTGTTGTTCCGCGGTGAGGATTGCCAGCTGCTTTCCCAGGGTCCTATTGATCCTCTCGACGAGGCCGTCGCTCTGGGGGTGCAGGGCTGTGGTCCGGGTCTTATGCATGCCCGTGCGCTCACACATGGCGGCACGGCCATTTTGTAAAATAGTCCATGGCGACCAAAATGTATCGGTTGCCTGCGTCCGTGCGGGGAAATGGGCCCATGACACCCACAGCTACTCTTTCCGTGGGAGCCCCCACCGCCTGTTGTTGTAGTTGTGCGGAGGACTGATCTTGGGGCCCTTGTAGGCCGCCCAGAGGTCGCAGCCGCGGCAAAAGTCCTCTACGTCCCTTCTGACCCGCCCCCAGTAATACCCCTGACGAAGCCGGCGGAGTGTTTTTGCTACTCCGAGGTGCCCCGGTCCTGCGGTCCCATGAGATGCTCTCAGCACAGCGTCTCTCAGTGAACTGGGGACTATCACCTGCCACCTTTTTTCTCCCGTAGCAGGTGCCTTCCAGGCTCTCTGCAGCACTCCATCCCTCACTCTTAGCGCCTCGAACATAGTCCACATGCCTTTCGTTGCAGTTGAGCTCACAGTCATCTCCTCCCAGGCTGGTCTCTGTTCTGCCTCAACCCACTGTCACACCAGTTGTATGTCCATGTCCTGCTTCTGTTGTGTCTGCCACTCGGTCGTGTCAACCACATGCGTTCTGCGGCAGACTGGTCCGGCCCCTTCGTGCATGGGGAATGTCTCCTCCTCGATACGGAGCTCTCTCTCACGCACTTCTCTCCGCTCACAGTACTGGCACCCTCCCAGGGGCGGCGGGACAAAGCATCGGTGTTGCCATGGCTGGCTCCGGCCCTGTGTACCACTGTGAAGACACATGACTGCAGCGTTTCAATCCAGCGTGTAACTTGGCCCTCTGGCTCTCTGAAGGACATCAGCCACTGCAGTGCCGAATGATCTGTCCTGACAGTGAAGGGCCGGCCACACAGGTAGTACTTGAAGTGCTTTATCGCCGCCACCATGGCGAGGAGCTCTCGGCGAGTGACGCAGTAGCGGCGCTCAGCCTTGTTGAATGTTTTGCTGAAATACCCCACCAATCTCTCCCCCTCTGGCCCCGCCTGAGCCAGCATTGCACCCATGCCCACGTCGCTGGCAACCCGGGGTCCGGGGCGGTGAGGACGGGGGCCTCCGTCAGTGCCTTCTGAAGGGAGTTGAAGGCTTGTTGGCACTGTGGAGTCCAGGTGAAGTTCCTGTCCTTCTGCAGCAGGTGGTGCAGGGGGGCGGCTGTACAGGAGAAACCTTGCACAAACGTCCCATAATTTGAGGCCAGGCCGAGGAAGCTCTTCAGCTGTCATTGATCAGTGGGTGTGGGCCAGTCTCTCACTGCATGCACTTTCTCCTCCAGTGTGCTGACGCCTTCTCCCCCCAGTCTGTGACCCAAACACTCCACCTCCTTCCTCATGAAGAGGCACTTATTTCAGGCCTGCCGCCACCACTCTCTGCAGCACCAACCTCAGTGACTCAAGGGCTGTTTGGAAGGAACTCCCATGGGCAAGGATGTCATCCAAATACACCAGACATCTCTGACGGGGGATGCCAGCCAACACCCTGTCCATGAGTCTTTCGAAGGTGGCTGGGGCGTTGCACAGGCCGAAACTGACGACCCGGAACTGCCACAACCCCCTGTACGTACATGAAGACAGTCTTTGGTCTTGGGGCCCCTGCCAGTATCCGCTTCGCAGGTCGAGTGAAGAGAACCAGGAGGAGCCAGACACCAAGTCCAGTGACTCATCGATCTTGGGTAATGGACAATACCTTCCACAGCTCCTCCTGCTGCCATTGCTCCAATTGGTCACAGTTCTGTCTCCATATCTCTCTCACCGCCGACAACCTGTCCGTCTCCCCCACTGTAGTTGACTGTGCTGGGGAAGATGAATGGGAGTGTGCAGAGGGGGGCTGACCGTTGCTAGGGGCATGGGGCACCAGTGGCAGGAAGCTGCGAACAGGGGGGGTGTTTCTCTCTACTGGGGTTTTTGTGTCATGGCAGTGTGTTTCCATGGCTGTCCTGACCAGGGGGTGTGTCTTTGTGGACTGGCTGGGCGGTATCAGTTTAACAGTGGGGCCCCCGGGAAAGGTCAATGTGTTCTTCCCCAGGTCCAGCAGACAGCGCGCTACACAGGCTGCGCATACTCGCCACTGTCATGCTTTGGAAGAGCCGAGGTGTCAGCGATGAAGCTTCCTTCATATCCTCTGCTCTGTTGGGGATCGGTGGAGCTCATTCCCGCGTCCTAAGCCATGCGCCTCGCCGTCTCCCTCAAACGGGCCTTGGTCTCCACAGCGCACTCAAACTCCGCCGCCAGACCCTCCGCACGGGTATAACTGCAGCTCCCCTCCTCCTCTTCACTTTCGGCCGTGCCCCGCTCCCGTGCGCCATGTTCGTTGGCAGTAAAAACAGCAGCACCCCGTGGTAGGTCTGCTAGCCGGCTAGGCTAAAGGCGAACAGCAGGGAAAAACCAGTCTGTCGCTTTTACTTCTGACACCAGTGTAACGTTCAACCCACGGTGGTGCAGCGTTGAATAAACAGGCGATGTCTGCCTTGTAATCCTGCTCTTTATTTAGCAAATACAACGTTATCTCCGATCACTGTTGGCCGTGACCACGCCGTACCTCCAGCCGTAACACAACTTAACTCCAACAACAACGTCGCTTCCGGACACCCCCTCACGTTGTCCCCCCCTCACTCTCGTGATACAATCCCCCATTAACCTACACTAATAACATTAGTGCATAATCCAACACAGATGAACATTTGCATAGCTGCTGAACGCATAATAACAGATCCACATTAACCCAGCTCATTACAATATAATTAAAATATAGAAATGATTGCCCTGGTTTACCTTTTGTTGTGTTGTCTGTGGCAGCATATGATTTGAGCCACTAAACACATAATTTGTTTCAACATGAAGTACCCAGCTGGTTCATCAGGAACCCAGCTGACCAAAGCAACACTCCACAAAGGAATCAAATAATAGTATGTGTTCTAAAAATCACCCGAAAAACAGCTGTTTTCTCCTGCTTTGAGCAGATTTGCACTAGAAGAAAGGGATGCGTGCAAAGGGATCGCAAAGTGCAGCGGAAAACAAGATTAGGCCATTAGAGGAGGAGATATAATCCCACCGTTCTAATCTCTCTCTCTTTCTCTTGGTTTCCGTCTTTTTCTCGTTTCTTTTTCTGCCACTAATGGACAGTGGACAATAAAAACATTAATCTGTGTCATATATGGGGTTGAAGGGGTTTTAGTGGAACACGGAGCAAAAAGAGTATGATATCGATGTGTTGTAAAAGAGTATTTTATGCCATTGCTTTAGTTGGAGTGGGTGGGTAGGGAGGGAGAGAGTGAGTGAGTGAGTGTGAGAGAGAGAGAGAGAGAGAGAGAGAGAGTTTTTATCAAAGTGAAATTCATTTTCAATCACAGTGCAGAGAGAGAGAGACAGAGAGACAGAGAGACAGAGAGAGAGAGAGAGAGAGAGAGAGAGAGAGAGAGAGAGAGAGAGAGAGAGAGAGAGAGAGAGAGAGAGAGAGAGAGAGAGAGAGAGGGAGAGAGAGAGAGAGAGAGAGAGAGAGAGAGTGGGAGAGAGGGAGAGAGAGAGTCTTGTCTCTGTAGTCTCCCAGAGCAAAGGGTGGTGGGTAAAGATGGGACAAGGTTGTCCATGATTACACCTGTTGTTTTCAGATGTAGGCCATTTCATTTTCGTTCTTTATTTATCACAAGTATTATTTGTTAAGACTCCAAGACCAGGCTAAGTGTAAGTGGACAAATGGACAGCCTGAACAGTAAATCTCAGCTGCGGTACTGAGACACGTATGTAAAGCTCCTTGAAGCTGTATCTAAAGAGAACATAAACCCTGAGCCACAAACAAATGACCGCCACAGAATAACAGTCTACATCATGAGCCCTGAGGCATCGGGGATCAGGGATCAACCTCTCCAAACCCCACCGCCCAACCCACATAGCGGCCAGGGGGACCTGAAGTGGGTCATCGTCACTGAGGAGACTCTTCTCCTTCTCACACAAGCACCAGCTTTGGGCCCTAGATCCAGCTCAGAGGCCCCTGGGTCCCAGGATGAGAGCTAACAGCTAACACGCCTCAGCTCTGGGACCCAGGGGCCCCAGCCAGCTAGGATTAGGAGCTCCTGGTGGCCGTTGATAGGGTACTGGAGGCTAGAGGCAGGAGACGGGCTGAGGCACAGCTCTCCTCCACGCCTCTCATTCCACCAATGGGAGAGGCCTGTCCCCCAATGATAAGCGGGCTATAATGTTATTCCTGCTCTCTCTCTCTCTCTCTCTCTCTCTCTCTCTCTTACTATCTCCACTGCAATACGGACACAACATTTACAAACAATATGGACATAATATATCATGTGTTGTATTGCTACATGTTGATCATGCATTGCATTACATGTTGTGTCCTACTGTTGTATTATGTTGTTTAGGCCTGGTGCACCGCGAGATATTAACCACCAACCAAATGAAATGCATCACTGTGAATGAAATACACCAATGTGAATGAAATGTACCACTGTGAATTAAATGTAAAACTGTCAATTGAATGTAACACTTCAAATTAAATGTAACACTGTAAATTAAATGCCCCACTGTGAATGTCTTTCTAGAAGGCTAATTGAAAGTCCCACTGTGAATTTCTATATAGAAGGCTTAATGTTAATATTCCACTGTGAATATCTTTCTAGAATGCTCCAGAAGGCGATGTATGCAGTCCCGATGCTGAGGGCATCCGCCGCCCTGACGCTGGTGTTCCTTGTCGCGGCGCTTGCCCAATGGGAGGGCGTGCCCTCTGACCCCTCCTCTGTGGCGGGAGGCGGGGATGGGAGAGGGGACGGCATGAGGGAGATAGTGAGGAAGGAGAGACTCCCGTACCGCTCGCGGCAGAAGAGAGCGTGGATCTGGAACTCCTACTACGTGACAGAGGAGTCGGAGATGATAAGCCCCAAAAAGATAGGAAAGGTAGGTCAGCAAACGCTCATCAGGGCTGACAGATGGTGAGGGAGGAGGGGGAGGAGAGGGAAGGGGAGGGGGGGTGACACTGAGGAGGTGGTGGATTTACTGTCCTATATATTCTGATGCTATTAGGCCAGTGGGTGTATATGATGATGAAACGAAGTTGAAAGAAGTGAATAAGCTGTGCAGAGTCCCTAATATATACCTTCCATTGCACCACATGCTGTTCTATCTCACCTCCTTCTCCTATCTCTCCTAGCTCGCCGATGCCTCCTTTTACTCCTATTCCTTAAATTCCTCCTATTCCTCCTATTCCTCTCATATGTTTCCTTGTATTCTGCTGTTTCTATGTGCAGGGGGGGGGGGGGGGGATGCTGTGGTATCATATGCGTACAACATTATTTTTCTATTTGAAAAATATAATTCTTGTGATTTCCATCTTTGAACAACATAGGGCTGTATAAATATCTAAAGATTTTAAATATGGTTCTTAAATTCTGAAATAAAAACTCTGATTGATTAAAACAATGTGCTGAAGGAAGGCTGTACTAAGGTTTAAAGGTGTCATATATTATATTTTAAATTTGACTCTCTGCAGCTCAAGTCCAGTAAGACGGCAGACGGGACGACATTCAAGCTCAGGGGCGACGGTGCCAATTCCATCTTCACAGTGAACAGGAACGGAGACCTGTTTGTGATCAAGACCCTGGACAGGGAGGAGAAGAGCATGTACAACCTGACTGCCCTGCTGTACGACGGGAGAGACCAACTGGTGGAGGACGCGGGGGAGTTTGTGGTCCAGGTCAACGACATCAACGACCACATCCCCGTCTTCCCCAGGACCTACAACGGGTCCATCCTGGAGCGCTCGGGGATAGGTATGTACAAAGAGCAGGTTCTCCAATGTCAGCTCATCACCACACTTTAGATCTCAAAGACGAGTCTGTTTAAAGGCCCTGACACACCACCCAGATTATCGGTCGTTGGACAGTCTGGTTAGCTCGTATTTAGCTTGTATTTTCATTCCTATTTGAATTCTCTCTTGTTCTGTTGTTTTTACATCCTCTTGTGCTGCTTTTTACATGCGGAGAGTGATGCGTGTCTCCTCTCCTGTCCGCGTTGCTTTAGGGGCTAAGGTGGTGCAGGTGACGGCCACGGATGCTGACGACCCCAGCACGGTGCACGCTGAGCTGCGCTACTCCCTCCGGCCCGAGGGCGAGCGCTCTGCCTTTGAGATCAACATCATCACAGGTACGCCCAGTGGGGTGGCTCAGAGGAGGGGGTTCTGGAAAGATGGGAGAGATTGATCAGAAATACAAATGAAACCCATGTACCCCTTTCATCACTCACCCTCTCTAGATATATTTTGTCTCTCTCTCTCTCTCTCTCTCTCTCTCTCTTTGTCTCTATCTCTTTGACTTTGAAACCATGCTTTGGGGTGTCACATTTCCTTATCTAAACTCTTCCTGTCATCCTGTCTTCCATAGTACTTTAACTCCTAATCCCTTGATCTCTCTCTCTCTCTCTCTCTCTCTCTCTCTCTCTCTCTCTCTCTCTCTCTCTCTCTCTCTCTCTCTCTCTCTCTCTCTCCCCCTTGGGCACTCTATTACTTTCTCAATGTATTCAGTTCTATAACATTACTGCAAAACTGTATTGTTATTAAGCTTCTTTCAGAAACAATACAGACATGAATGTGGTTAATTTCAGGGAGTACATAATCTCTATACATAATCTCACGTCTAATCTATCTGGATGTCTTCGGAGAGGCACGCAGCACGCACACTGCAGTGTTTACACAGAAAGTGAGACGGGGCTGCAGCACCGTTACATTATAATAAGATACGGGTTGGCGCGATGTGGCTAAACCATTTTAGTAGGGCGATGTAAATATTAGTTCCATTTGACCAAATCGGGAACTACCTTGTCATCTTTATCTCCACCTGTCCTTCAAACGCAAAACCCAGTCTCTTTGTGTGTCACTCTCTCTCTCTCTCTCTCTCTCTCTCTCTCTCTCTCTCTCTCTCTCTCTCTCTCTCTCTCTCTCTCTCTCTCTCTCTCTCTCTCTCTCTCTCTCTCTCTCTCTCTCTCTCTCTCTCTCTCTCTCTCTCTCTCTCTCTCTCTCTCCAGGTATGATCACTTCCAGGGTGGACACCTTGGACCGGGAGGACAAGAGCCAGTATGTACTGGTGGTCCAGGCAAAGGACATGAGGGGCATGACAACGGGAACCACAGCAACGACCTCGGTCACCGTCACCATCACCGATATCAACGACAACATGGCCTCTTTCACCCAGGGTAAGGACACCAGAGGATGCCTGGTCATAATGCTTTCGCCAACAGAATTCTAGTGTGGAGAAAAATACACTTTGAGTTGCACAAAAGGTCCATCGATCATTTACAGATAATCATTTAAAAGACTGCTGATACAGCAATCTATATTAATTTAACGACCCAACATATACATGTATGCATGCCTTTGCATACTTTTTTCCTTTTTTTGGTCGATGTATTAATAAAGATTTAAATTAAATTGATTATCATGGACCTTGGTTCTCTGTTTTGACACATACATTGCAGTCAGTGCAATTTATATGACACTTAATTAAATTACTTTTGCACTCAACCACCAGATTTGTTGATATGCACCTAATTGACTACAGACAGAGACTGTTAAGTCAGACATGCTGTTCAGCGGCAGTTTTTAGGTTGGTGATAATCATGTGATTATGAAATTACAAAAATGAGACATGTGACCCAAATGAAACAGGGAATGGAGAGCGGCAGTTCACTTGACATGTTGATGATTATATAACGAAATTAATGAATAGTCGGTGGGACAATGTTTTAAATAAATGGAGAACACTGCACAATAGGTTCTGATCTCCGATCTGTAATACCACAGACACGTACGATCTGAGCTACACGCTAGGATTACATTTAATTAAATTTTATTTGTATAGCCCTTAGTCACAGTTACAGTCTCAAATGGCATAACAGGCCAAATATTTAAGACACCCCCCTGACCCAAGCCCCCAAGAGGGCAAGAAAAATCTGATCTCGCCTGTAACACCACAGACACATACGATCTCAGCGTGCCGGAGAACCAGAGGCTGGAGGAGAAGATCGGGACTCTGACTCTGGACGACCGTGATGAGATCCAGAACAAAGAGCCTGTGTTCACCATCCAGCCGAACCTTAGCAGGCAGTTTGCCCTCTCCCGCAGCCCGCAGAAGGACGGCCACCTTATGCTCAAAAAGGTACCTCCCATGGGGGCTCTGTCCACCTCACACACCAGCAGACAGGACTGGGTCCTTTGGCAAAAAAAATTTGGGCAGTGTTCGCATTTTTAAAGGATGTGATTGAAAATGTTTATTTATTGTGTCAGGGTTGGCTTGTAACCAAAAGGTTGCTAGTTCATTCACCAGCTCCTCCTAGCTGAGTGTTGATGTGTCCCCGAGCAAGACACTTTCCCTAACTGCTCCTGAAGAGCTGGCTGTCGCCTTGCATGGTTGACTCTGCCGTCGGTGTGTCAATGTGTGTATTAACCGATGTTAAAAAAAAGTAAAGTTACTTTAAAGTTAATTAAAAAAAGTAATTAGTTACAGTAACTAGTTACTTCTCCCAAAAAGTAACTGAAGAAGTTACTCCGTTACAAATTATAAAAGTAACTAGTTACTCTGGAAAGTAACTATTGCGTTAGTTTAAAGTAAATTTTAAAATTATCAAATGTGTCAAATTGTTTCGACCCCACCTCCACCTCCACCCCTCTTTAATTGGAACTCAAAATACATGTGCATGTGCATGCACGGAAGAATGATGCTACCTGCTACCCTGTAGCTTCATAGCGTTCAGAGGTATACCTGTCCATCATACATAGTCAGCACTTAATTAGGTTATAGCTTTTTGTGATCGAGGTGTCCCTAAACATTTTACACTCTAAGTCTGATTCATGGCTGATCAAATGTTGATAGGTTGCTTTCTGTTTCATATTTTCCACACACACACACACACACACAAACACACACACACAAAAACAAACAAAAACACACATACACACACACACACACACACACACACACACACACAAACACACACATGCAAACACAAACACACTGACACACACACACACACACACACACACACACACACACACACACACACACACACACACACTCACACTCACACTCACACTCACACTCACACACACACACCAGGCCTTAGACTACGAGACCAAGAGCAGTTACAGCTTCATTGTGGATGTGCACGAGAACAGCCTGCAGTTCCCCGCTGACAACAAGAACGTCTCCATCACCAAGGCCAGGGTAAACTCCTAACACCCACACACACACAGGCACAAACGCGCACACACATCCCCCACAAACAATGGCGGATGCGTGCCAAACCTTCTAAATCCAGGTAGAGTCTCGATTTCTACTGCGATTTATATTTACCTCCATCCATTCCATCACAGCCAGGGCCTCATTGTATGGCACTATGGTTGTACAAGTCCCCTGTGTAGGGACCAGAACAAACAACATTTAACTCACTGGTCATTGTACCAGTTCATAAGCGGGATGTTTTCCTAGGAGCTGTAGGAATAGGACATCCCACTAGCCTTGGCATGCTACCACAACTCTCTTACTATAGACCTCATTATATTCGTTTTTTCCTTTATTTGTCTCTTTAACAAAATTTGTTAAAGGTAAGATATACAACATGGTTTCTAAACATCTGTTTACTACGGTGAAAGAAAGGCAATTGGTACCATGCCTAGGGCATAACCCAAATGAAACACAGACATTGAAAGCACACATGAATCCCAACTCTAAATTCAGCCGCTCCCAGGCCAACCGTGTTTGTGTTGACTTGTTATGTGGCAGGTGAACATCAGGGTGCTGGATGTGGATGAACCGCCCGTCTTCTCAAAACCCAGCTATGCATTCAGTGTGATGGAGGAAGAAATGGCAACCAACATCGGCATCGTCAGTGCCACAGACCCCGACCAAGCCAATAAGGCCATGCGGTATGTCTCAGTCTGTCCGCCTATCAGATCCATTTAGCTACCTTTATGTTCCATTATTCATCTATTAGTGCTGTCAAGCGATTCAAAGATTTAATCGCAATTTATCGCATTAATGTCATAGTTAACTTGCGATTAATCACAATTGTTTTTCTATTCTAAATATCCCTTGATTTCGTGCTGCTAGCCGTTTAGTGAGATCAGAGAGTGTGAGAAGGACAGTGATCAAATATATTTGGTAATGCCCTGTTTACACCAATCCGATAGTGGGCCCCGATGGTGCCCGATGGCTAAATCAGCAGCTATCGTTATAACATCGGCAAATAGCGTGGTTGCATCGGGAAAACACCGTTACTCTTCCCGGGAACATCGTTAGACAACGGGAAGAAACGGGAAGAAATGCTCAATGATCGGGCAACATCGGGCAACATCGGCAAAGAACGAACATGTTTGTTAATTTTGGGTCTATCGGGGTAGAATCGGTTACCAGGTGTTGCTATGGGCTAATCGGCTATAATCGGGAATAGAACGGGAGTATAACGTATGACATCGCAAATCGTTCGGGAATTTTCCTGGGCACATTGGCTATATTCGTTAATCTTCCGCGCTTTATCGTGTTTTATCGTCTTTATATCGGCAACCTCAACACACAAAAGACCCTCGAGAACCCTAGACAAATAACGATTGTGAGTGACCAGATTGTGTTAAGGAAGACTCTCAATCTGCCACTTGGGTATAAATAGGGGGTGATGGATGGATGTCCTACTTTTATAATTACAGGGTACTTCGCCCATTTAGAACCGGCGTTCTATTATTATAAAATCGCTAATGTAATATAAATAAATATATAAATAAATATCAGTCTAAACCAGTCTCCCCTTTGCCTTCTCCCGAAATGACGCCAAATGACGCCAAACGCGTCATTTGACGTGTTTGGCGTCATTCGAAATTACGTCAAATGACGCCAAACGCACTTCGGGTGTCTTCCCTGGCATAAATCGTTATGTTATCGTTATAACATTGGGTATGTGTAAATGCTACCCCGATAAATTGAACCGATCATACATTTTTAGCCCGATGTCACCCGAATCACTCCGACTTCCACATCGGTGGTCCATCGGCCATTAGCGGCCATTAGCGGGATGGTGTAAACGGGGCATAAGATGGATTTAAGAAGAGAGACCCGCAGTGAATTCAACCCGGTCCACTTGACATCGGGTAGGTGAATGACAGTGGTAGACCTAACGTAAAACCTAAATAGCGCAGGCTTTTATATGTTTCATTCACTGAACTTTTGAAAACTCTTACTCAGCAAAGATGGGAAATACTATAACATTTATTATTTAAACCAGTATGAATATTCCTACCGTACGTAGGCCTATACACATTACCAGGCTATCGAATAAAGCCTACACACACACACACACACACACACACACACACACACACACACACACACACACACACACACACACACACACACACACACACACACACACACACACACACACGGTGGCGGAGTGGTAATTGGGAGAGTCGGGAGTATTCCCTGAGGGCCGTTAACATTTCGGGGCTGTCGGGCTGATTACTGAGGGATAACAATATGCGTTCATAAAAGTTCCTTGCAGCGCCGTCCGGCACCTTGAGCTGTGCACCCGCAACCCCTCACTCACTCAACAGCCCCAACACAAACCGTCAGCGTCGCAACCAAGTCGATTTTGTCTACAGGGGAGTAACTGAGCGGCCTCTCCCGAAGTGGTACAGCCCAGGGGAGCCTTGAACTGCGATTGGTCAGAAAGGATCAATAGCTAATGACAACATTGAACTCTCGTGCAGGGCCCTGTACCACGAAGCTCGCTTAGAGGTTTAGTGAGGTATGTTGAGCTCCAAGCCTGGGTTAGTTGTACCACGAAAGTCGATCTCATTTAGCGTCGCTGTATCACCATGGTGACTTATGCTCGCAACCAAACCTGGTCGGGAGCAGTTTTTCGGCTTAGTCTAGCCGGAGATCGGCTACTTAAATGGGCGTGCGCAGCTTCCTAGCCCCTCCTCTGACAATGGCGTCACCATTTGTGGGTGTTCCCGTGGACCCCGGCGCACTTCTCGTACAGGCGTCTCTCCGGAGACAGAGGGTTTTACGGGACAGAACCGATCCCTTGGCATTGTCTGACGATATTCAGATTTCAGACTTTATTGTCATTGTGCAAACAACGAAATTGGGGTTCTTCATGAGAGATACAGATTCTCATCAGAGGGTGTTCGTTATTTGATCGTCCTTTTGGACCTTATGTAGACAATGATTGTGTCTACTGTCTCCGTGACAGTTTGCTAGAGTGGAGGTAGCGCGTCAGTCTTGAATTTCTGCGCGGGGGGTTCGACTCCCAAGTGATGCAAATTCATGTGAAGCTTAAAAAGTCCTAATTCTCATGCACATGGAATACTTATTCACTAAAGCTTATGGAATTATATTTTTGTGCTTATTTCGAACTTGAACCCATATTTTCAAGGCCGTGCTGGCACCACATCTATGGGGGTAAAATGCATGATGATAAACCGGCGAAATTGAACCCCGGTCGCTGGCGTTCGGGTCTTATACCAATCCATTATGCTAGAGCCGCTACCTCTCAGCGGTCGAAAACATGCCATACATTTCTTAAATAGGGTGTATTTAAAGTGAATTCCCTAAATGATAGAATAAGGCAGGATGGACGTTACTTATGCATTTTTAAATCATCATCATTCTATTTGGATTAATGGCGAACAATTCTGCATTTGGCATAGTTATTTTACAGACAATATGCAGAATATTTTCACTTATACGCATATAGACTGCTTGATCTATCGTAAAGGTGAGAAAAATGACGCAAAAAACGCCCCTTTCACGTGAACGCGCACTGAACCTAAAGCGGAAAACCTGGTTAAACTAATTGAATCTAAAGTGAGCTTCGTGGTACCATTTAACTCTGATTGCGAGTTGCGGCTCTGTCGAGCCAGGTTTTCCCAAGAAAGCCTGGGTATGTTCAGCGAGCTTCGTCGTATAGGGCACAGGGGGTATACCACGAACCTCGCTGAACATACCCAGGCTTTCTTGGGAAAACATGGCTCGACAGAGCCGCAACTCGCAATCAGAGTTAAATGGTACCACAAAGCTCACTTTAGATTCAATTAGTTGAACCAGGTTTTCCGCTTTAGGTTCAGTGCGCGTTCACTTGAAAGGGGCGTTTTTTGCGTCATTTTTCTCACCTTTACGATAGATCAAGCAATCTATATGCGTTTAAGTGAAAAGATTATGCATGTCTATAAAATAACTATGCCAAATGCAGAATTGTTCGCCATTAATCCAAATAGAATGATGATGATTTGCATAAGCAACGTCCGTCCTGCCTTATTCTATCATTTAGGGAATTCACTTTAAATACACACTATGTAAGAAATGTATCGCATGTTATCAACCGCTGAGAGGTAGCGGCTGTAGCGTAGTGGATTAGTATAAGACTGACACTGGTAAACAATTTGAAATCTTATACTCACCATTTCTAAACGCTATAGAAGGTTTTTTTTCGGCTTCAAGATGGCATGTGTGTGACCGCCAACGGTCATATACATGTAAGGTCAATCCATTGGATGGATTGACAATGCGAGGATACATAAGCCCACCCACTCACAATTGCCTTGTATTTCTGTGTTTAGAGCACAGTAGTGTTGTTTGCAACCTGGTCTCACAGGAATCCGTGAAATGACTACGGACGAATAACTCGAAATCCGTGGACACATCACGGAAACACGCCGATTTCCGTGATGTGGCCACGGAATTCGCTCCAATGCAAGTTAATGATGCTGCTGTTCCGTGGCTCACACACGGATCCCCGTTTCAACGAGCGAGTCGACCACGGGGGCTTAACTCAAAACCCGGGGTGGTGTCACTGAAACACTTAAATTGTCCTTGTTGTGTCCACGGAAGTTGCTCCAATGCAAGTAAATGACAATGACAATGATACACACAGATTCCCGTTTCAATCTGTGTGTGTGCTCCCGTTTCAATCTGTGTGTGTGCCACATTTGACCACAGCGGGGGCTTAACTCAAAATCCGTGGTGGTCTGACAGAATCAATTCAATTGTTTTCCGTCATGTGGCCACGGATTTCGAGTTAAGCGTCGACCGTAGTCATTTCACGGATTCCTGTGAGACCATGTTGGTTGTTTGGTATATTTTTGTTTGAGTTTTTTTCAATTTTGCAAAACTTGGCTCATTGTGTTAAAACTCAACACACAAGCAAATAAGACACAACACTGAGAAATATACCATTCACATCTATGTTGAATTTAAACTCTACTATCAAAACCAAACAATCCTTTTTCAAAATGTCACTCTGATGCCAAAATGATACTAAATTGTATCATATGAATACACTTTCCGATCAGCAGGAACACACTAGTCTACTTTATATAAAGTTTTTTTCAATTGCTTGAACACATTTTGCAAATCTTGGCTCATTGTGTCAAAAACTCAACACGCAAGCAAATAAGACACAACACTAAGAAATATACCATTCACATATATGTCAAATTGAAACTCTTCTATCGAAACCTATCAATCCTTTGTCAAAATGTCACTCTGGTGACAAAGTGATACACACTGCAGTTTTCCATTTCCACTGTTTTTATTCAGTTCCACAGAAGGCAAGTTTTCACCACAACCAAAAGATCAAATACTAAATACTGTACATTGCAGTACTGTACATTACAGTGCAGTAAATACAGTTTGAGCAAAAATAAAACAAAAATAAACCCTACTGTACTGTAGACACAGAAAAACATGGCAATTGTGCGTGGGTAGGCTTATGGATCCTGCCGTCTGTTGGGGTCTGGCCATAGGATCTCATCAACATCACAAGCAATGTTTTCTCCCGCTAAGCATCGGGGAAAATATTGCCTTGTGTGCCGAATCCATCCATGGATTGACCCTAAGTCGATGACTCCGCAGACCTTGTTTCATGGCCTGTAGAAGAGGCATGCGAGCATGTGGTTGGCGGTCATATACGCGCCGTCTCAAAGCCGAAAAAAATAATCTTCTATGGGGTTTAGAAATGGTGCGTAAGGGGGCAAGTATAGGACTTCAAATTGATGATGGTTGGTGAACCAATTGTGGACCAGAGCAGCCCGATGGAAACTAACATTATCCCAGACAACAACAAACCTGGGCTGCTCTGCTCTGTCCCGTACAGCTGCATCGTGAAGTCCATCCAGAAATGTTATTATATGTTCGGTATTGAAGGGACCTAGTTTTGCTTGATTCTGCAGTAGCCCTTGAAGGCTTATGGCAGCACAAAATGAGATATTTCCCCCGCGCTGCCCCGGGACTTGCACAATTAACCCTTTGGCCAATAATGTTACGACCCGTCGTCTTGTTTAGCTGAGGTTGAATCCAGCCTCATCAATGTAAATAAATTCATGAGGCTGTGCAGCTCCATCCATCTCCAAGATGCCCTGTAACAAAAAAGAAATACATGTAATACATATTTTGGATGGCATTACTCAAAACACTCAACTACAGTACTACAGTACTACAGTACCCATCAAACAGGTACCTGATACATCTCTGAATGTATCTATGTGGCACTGATACAATGGCACATATTCAGCTCTAACTGGATGACACGAATACTGTATTGTAATTGTAACGGACTGTAACACTTACCTGTACATATTCACGTCGAAGTCCTTTGACCCTGACACTGTTGCTCTCAAATGGGACCCTGTACAATTGCTTTATGGTAATTTGGTGCTTTACCAAGCTGCGTCTGATAGTGGAAATGCTTACTCGCTCTATGTTATTGAATACTTCTCTATCTGCAAGTATTTGTTGCTGTAGCTGGTTGAGACGGATTGCATTGTTTGCTCTGACCAGGGCCCCGTTTCGCGATATCGATGGATCTTCGCTCGTAAGATGGTTCGAAAGAGGGAGCTTTCGAACCATCGATAATTTCTTTGGAGCGTTTCCCGAAACTCCTCTTAACGTGAACGCGCATTCGCTGCACTCAAGACGATCTTAGGATTGTACCTGTCCACTGACATGGTGCTGAAACGGGCTATGACGCAGGGGGAGACGCAGGAATGTCGGAGGAAAATGGGGTTAAAAAGGGTTAAAATATCTCCCCATCAAGGCCAACCGCAGAGTAGCCTACGAAAAGAATAGATTGCAATAATATGAATGTTATAGATATTAAAACACAATTGATTAAGCCTAGGCCGGCATATATAGCAGTCCTAATCCTGAGCACACGATCGGGAGGTGGAAGTTGCGCTTTAGATGCCTTCACAAGTCCAGCGGAGGGCTCCAGTTTTCGCCGGCCAAGTCATGCGCTGTGATATGTGTGACAGCTATGTTGCACAACATTGCAGCTAAGGCTGGGGTAGCTTTGGTTGAACGGAGGACATTGAGGACGATGACGACGAGGAAGATCGGTGTGAGGACGGCCTCCCTCATAACTACGCGGCTGGTTTTCATGCACGTCGAAGAGTGATTGAGACTTTTTTTTAACCCCCTCCACCCTCCCACATGTCACTAAACATTCCCGTCAACGTGACCAATCCCCACCATATCCCAGCCTTTTGCCTGCTCCTTTGCTTGTTTTTTATTAAAAAAAAATATATATATATATATATTTATATATATATATATATATTTTTTTTTTTTACATTATTTTATGCTACGTTTTATGAGTAGCCTATGTCAGTCTGCACAAATCCCCCCCACTTTCTCTCACACATTTTAAGTGCCCTGCCTGCTCAAACATTTCCTGGACTGTCTCTCTCAAACTAAGAACATAATGGCCCACATTAGGCTCAGACGCACGTGATACACCATTACCAATGTGTTATAATAAAACGCATCCAATACTAGGAATGTCCGCTGGCTACGCCACTGAGGCTATAGTAGGCTAACGAGGCTCTTAGCGTCCTACGAGTACCCTGGAGCACTCGTTAGCTACTCGTGACTCGTGAGCGTTTTTAAGACGTTCGTTACCAAAGATGCTTTCGGGAAACGGTGTGAAAACTGTACGATGCTCTTACGACCCACTCTGCGATCCACTTAGGCTAAAGATGCTTTCGGGAAACGGGGCCCAGGTCAACAATGGCAAGTTCCTGCTGTTGGGTGAACAGGCGTTGGCGTCCGCCCCCAGAAGATCTCTAGTCATTTGATAGAAAAAAGCAACCACAAAATGTTACTGTATTGGTTTGCTTCTTTTTTACAGTACTGTATATACTGTACTTTACTGTATATACCATAGAAAGTACTGAAACATCTCAATGTAGGTAATCACAGTATGTCACAATACTACCACTTTCATACTAAAAGGACCATTAGCCACCCTGCAATACAGTACATGTGATATGGTAAGTACTGCAAATACTCTAGATACAGTCTGAGTAGAATAGAAAGAGAGAGAGTTGAAGACATACCTGTTTTCCAGTCGGAATGTCCTTATTATGGATGAAACTGTGAAACGGCTTAGATTAGGGTGGACTCTCTACCCAGCTTCCCTCATAGTCAGACCATGGTTTATGACATGGTCCACTAAAGTTGCTCTTATGTCATCGGAAGTAATGTTCCGTGCACGGCCTCTTCCACCACGTCCTCCTCTATGTCTCTGTCCTCCTCTTCCTCCTCTACCTCTGCCTCTTGCTCTTCCTGCATCCATGCTTGCAAAGTCCTCAAAATGGCTTACTGTAACTGAGGCCTTTTTGTAGCCGGCTGATAGTTGTTTTGGAAGAATGTGTTTTCAGGTGTGTATGTAAGAATTTTAAGTAACCAATGTGTTTAGGATTTTGAATAGATGTGTTTTCCCAATGCTACAATGAGACGTTATTTTTTAATTAAGTGTCTTATGTATGAAATAGTGTGTAGTGTGCAGGAGCAAGTGTGTTGCAGAAAGGAGCAAGTGTGTTGCACAATTGCAACTAAAGTGCAAAGCAGCGCTTTTGTTTAAGGAATGGTTACATGTGTTTAAGGTATAGAAACAAAAACTTCAAGTTTTGTTGCTTTGGTCTAGGCATGTGTCTATAGTGTTCAAGCAATTGAAAAAAACGGTAAGAGACTTATGTATGAAATAGTGTGTAGTGTGCAGGAGCAAGTGTGATGCAGAAAGGAGCAAGTGTGTTGCACAATTGCAAACTAAAGTGCAAAGCAGCGCTTTTGTTTAAGGAATGGTTACATGTGTAAGGTATAGTATGGAAGCATATATGTAGCAAAATTCAAATGGCAATGCAATTTGCAATTTGCAATTCAATATGTCATTACATAATGAAATTGACAATTCATTATGCAATTTTATAATGTAATTTGTAAATACGTTATTCAAAGTGTATTTTAATATGCAAAGTGACGATGCAATCCTCAATTAAATTTGCAAAAGTTATAACAATAAAAATAGAATAACATTTTGACAAATTCTTTGACTTCCTTTATTCAAATTGAAAAGCTATAGCGTCCCCGTGATTGCAATCCACTTCGCCACGCTCCGTGTGTTGCGATATTCAAATTACATTTCAATCCGCAAAACAAACGCTTTGCAAAAGATTTGGCAAAACGGAATCCAAAACGTTTTCCAAAAAGTCAATATGCAAAGTGGCAAACGTATCAGCCAATCAGCGTATGGGCGGGAATTACGTCACTTCCTATTGCCTCCAAGGGTATCTCCACGGTGGGTCTCTATTTACCACACTGGCGTCAAAACGTACCAGTGAGGATAATATCTCCCAGAACACGCCCTCTATCAACTGCATCTGTGTCTTCAACACGATTGTTCTCCACATCATCGGCCAAACTTCGGAGCGTATCAATAATCTCATCCATTGGTGACCATTGACCTGACACATACAAACGTTTTTTAAAATACATTTTATCGACAATTAGCAATACAACAACAGCCAGGGGGTACAGAAATGGCAGAAATACAAAATACAGAGACAAAAAATACAAAATGCAGCATTAAATTAAATACAAATATTATAAAGAGCACACACACTAAGTGTTTTAATAGCTGTCCCATTCCTATTGCCTGGTTTCATTCTCAAACACAACAAAAAGCGGTTTCTGATTCGAGTATTTACATTTATGAATATGCCATTTAGCTAATAAAATAATAAGGTTTATAATAAAATATTGGTTTGCTTGACTAGAGGTGTAATTGAAGAAACCAAACAATACATGTTCAATACAACAAACAATACATGTTCAAAACAACAAACAATTCATGTTCAAAACAAAAACAATACATGTTCAATACAAGACACATACGAACGTGAACAAGGAAATAACGAGCAAGTGACGTAGTTCCCGCCCAGACGCTGATTGGCTGATACGTTTGCCACTTTGCATATTGACTTTTTGGAAAACGTTTTGGATTCCGTTTTGCCAAATCTTTTGCAAAGCGTTTGTTTTGCGGATTGAAATGTCATTTGAATATCGCAACACACGGAGCGTGGCAAAGTGGATTGCAATCACGGGGACGCTATAGCTTTTCAATTTGAATAAAGGAACTCAAAGAATTTGACAAAATGTTATTCTATTTGTATTGTTATAACTTTTGCAAATGTAATTGAGGATTGCATTGTCACTTCGCATATTAAAATACACTTTGAATAACGTATTTACAAATTACATTATAGAATTGCATAATGAATTGTCAATTGCATAATGTAATTGCAAATTGCATTGCCATTTGAATTTTGCTACATATATGCTTCCATAGTATCTAAACAAAAACTTCAAGTTGTGTTACTTTGGTTTAAGCATGTGTCTATAGTGTTCAAGCAATTGAAAAAAACTGTAAGGTACAGTAACAAAAACTTCAAGTTGTGCTACTTTGGTCTAAGCATGTGCCTATAGTGTTCAAGCAATTGGCAAAAAACTTATTTTTGTTTCAACTGAATTTACTGCACTGTAAAGTACCGTATTGCAATGTACAGTATTGTATTTGATTTTTTGGTTGTTATGAAAACGTGCCTTCTGTGGAACTGAATAAAAATAGTGAATATGAAAGACTGCAGTGTTTTATATAAAGTAGAGCAGTGTGTTGCTGCTGATCTGAAAGTGTATTCATATGATACAAGTGTGTATCATTTTGTCATCAGAGGGACATTTTGATAAAGGATTATTAGGTTTTGATTTAGGAGTTTCAATTTGACATCAGTGTTGTGTCTTATTTGCTTGTGTGTTGAGTTTTGACACAATGAGCCAAGTTTTGCAAAATGTGATCAATAAATTGAAAAAAACTGTAAGTCATTTTTCTCCCATCCTCAACATGGCATTTTCTATCATTAGTTTTACTCTTCTTGATCTGGTTGTCTGACCAACAAATGAAAGGCTCTCTTAAATTCCTCTCGCTCTGTTCCTCCCACTCTTTCTCCCTCCCGCTCTCTGTTCCTCTCTCTCTCTTCCCTCCTCCTGCTCTGCTCCTCCTGCTCAGGTACTCTGTGGAGGACCAGGAGTGTCCTGTTGGTGTGAACCCTGTCACCGGCCAACTGTTCATTTTGAGGAAGCTGGACCGAGAGCTGAGGACGACACACATCTTCCAAGTCAGAGCCCAGGAAGAGCCAAGTGGTAAGCCCTACACACACACACACACACACACACACACACACACACACACACACACACACACACACACACACACATACACACACACACACACACACACACACACACACACACACACACACACAAACACACTGCACACACACACACACACGCTGTTTCATAAAGGGGGTTCAGTAGAGGGCCCTCCCTGTTGTTAACGGATGTAAAGGGGGTTCAGGTGAGGGCCCCCCCTCGTGGTCTGTCTGATTGAGCTGCCTTCTCTCTCTCTAGGGCTGCACTCCTTGGTCAGAGTCAACATCTCTGTTCAGGATTTGAACGACAACGCTCCGGAGCTGGTCTGGGACGACATCTTTGTTTGTGAGAACGACATGGCGGGAACGGTAGGACCCTGAATACACATCAGTTATACTGATGGGATAAGCTGACTTAGTGACTGTTTGCCTAATTGTGTTATTTCCTAATGTGTAATTGGTGTTGTAAGATTTGTATTTGTTCATTGGTTAATTTGTTAAATGGTTAATTATTGAATTGTTTCATTGTTACATTATAAAATGCATAATACATTTATTTAGTGCCTGATTGGCAACTTGTGAATTTGTTGATTTGTTGAATGGTTGATTTATTGATTGACGATTCTTGATTCATGTTGGATGCACTGAGCAAACCTGTCTCCTGTCTATTGTCTCTTGTCTCCTGGCTCCTGTCTCCTGTCTCCTGTCTGCTGTCTCCTGTGATCTGGCTCCTGTCTCTATCTCTATCCCTGTCTCCTGTCTCCTGTCTCCTGTCTCCTGTCTCCTGTCTCTTGTCTCTTGTCTCTTGTCTCTGTCTCTATCTCTGTATCCTGTCTCCTGTCTCTGTCTCTGTCTCTATATCTGTATCCTGTCTCCTGTCTGTTGTCTCTTGTTTCATGTCTCCTGTCCTCTGTCTCCTGTCTTCTGTCTCCTGTCTCTGTCTCTTTCTCCTGTTTCCTGGCTCCTGTCTCTTGTCTCGCTCAGGTAATCGGGAGGTTAAGTGCCACTGACAGGGATGAGCAGGTTGCCTATTTCCGCTACTCTCTGGTCAATCCCAGTGACAACTTCACCATCACAAAGAGTACGTACCTTTCGCCATGCAGAGCCCTCATTCCTTCTGGCCTCCTTTGGCTTGTTCATCTTGTAACATTCTTTCTTTATATCAATGGAATGAACAGCACATGGGACCACCTTTTAGAAATCGCTCTAGATAATATGGTGATTACTTTTGCCCAAGTTACCAGAGCCCAAAGTGTTGTCTGAAATCTGCTCAGATTGTCTTGCAGGCAGTCAAGAGAAAGTATTAATTTACATTGATCTGAGAAGCAGAATTAGCAAGCATTGATCCAAAAAACGGAATTATAAGCATTGATCTGAGAACTATTGATTTATATTGATCTGAGAAGACGTGTGATGAAGAATGATCTTCATGTTGATCGATCCATGTTCAGTCTAATCGATTGACCGACTGACCGTTCTGGAGCGAGGGGAGGGGGGGATAGTAGATTATACAGAAGAAATGGAAAAACAGAAGGAGAGAAGATCAATTGCCTGATTGGGGGAGGGGAGAAGGAAAAGGTAGACAAGAGGATAGGAAAATACGGCAGGGGTTGAGGAAGCAGCAAGGAGAAGAAATGAGGAGCAGGAGAAAGGTTAAAAGGGTGAAATGGAGATTAGGGAAAGAGGAAAGAAAAGGAAAGACAGAGCAGAGAGGGAGGGGTGGAGAGGGAGTGTGTGGGTTTGGTGAGGGAGGGGGTGAGTTGGGCTAAGTGCTGGCATTATGTCACAAACCCCTGTGTTCCTCCGGTCTACTAGTGGACACCTCGCTGGTTGTGTACTCATGAATCTGCACATGCTTGGTGTCAGTGTTGAGACACCAACACAGCAGACAGACTCTGGGGGGAAGGAGCTGGACGTGTTATGAACTATTCATCAGACATGCTCCTTAAAACAGGTGGGCTTGTATAATGAATATGGATCGAAAAAAAACACATGTACACTCCCCCTAGACACACACACACACACACCCTAACACACGCACGCACGCACGCACGCACGCACGCACGCACGCACGCACGCACGCACGCACGCACGCACGCACGCACGCACGCACGCACGCACGCACGCACGCACGCACGCACGCACGCACGCACGCACGCACGCACGCACGCACGCACACACACACACACACACACACACACACACACACACACACACACACACACACATGCAAAAACACATACACACACCCCCATACACACACTTACACACAAACACCCCCCCCTCCACACACACACACACCTACACACAGACAAAAAAAACACACACACACACACACACACACACACACACACACACGCACACACACACACACACCCATGTGGTGTTGACTTGCCATGCTCCATTATTTCCCTTGACTTATTTAAACACTCATCTGTGGCGTGTGAGACCAGTCCAGACTCATTTACACTGATCACACACAAATGGAGGCAAGGAAACACAGACGTATGGTAAAGAGACAGCGGTTTGAACCAAACATATTGGTAGTGAGAGAGAGAGCGAGAGAATATCCACATGGAACACAACCCCTGGACTAATTGAGTGGTGAACTAGGAAAAGCTCTTACACATTAATATTTAACAGATGTTGTTTGGCATATCCACTGAAGTCCCGCGTGTCACGAGACACCGCGTGAAATCTGGCAGAGAATAAGAAATAGGATGACCTTTAACACATCAGGGGCCGTATTCACAAAGCATTTTATCTTACCGCTAGAAGTGCTCCTAACTCGCGCTAAAACATTTTACGTAGGAGTTTTTTCTTTAAAGTTATTCACAAAGCCGCTGAGACCTACTTTTACTAAAGATGAATAACTAAGAGTGAACTAAGAGTGACGCGCCGTTGCTATGGATTACGTTGATTCTCGTGCACGAGTTTAGAAGCGGTCAGTGCGGTGATTGGTTGTTCAGACGAGCCCACTAAATCACCGAAAAACAAGGAAATAGCCTATGCTAGAAATGAATTGAAATGAAAGTAGTTATAGTGCAGTTAGCAGAATACACGCATGATGTGCAGACCACGATAATGACGTTCTAGCCTGCACGTTCAAGAGAGAGAGAGAGAAAGCAAACAATTAAAATAGGTAAAATTGAAAGAAAATAAATGTTATGAACTACACAAATGTGTGTTGACTGATTTGTGCCAAGGTGTTTACCTAAAATGTGTATTCACAAAGTGATCCCTAAATGCCAGTCCACTCGGCTCCACACGGCCAAATTCATTGTCATGTTGATCGCCATCATCATCATCATTATCGTGGTCATCGTCCTCTTCATCGTCGTCATCATCATCATCATAGTCTGGCTGTGGAATGTTCCTCCGCTTGCAGAGGTTGTGTAGAATGGCACATACAGTGATGACTGTGCTTGCCCTCTCTGGGGTGAGGCGTATTTCGCCGTGGAGGACATGAAACCGACGTTTCATCTGCCCAATTCCTCTCTCCACAACATTTCGTGTATGTTTGTGTGCTCTAACATATATGGAGGAAAACAGTAAACAATAATAAATATGGATTCAAGAAATAAAAGGCGTCAAATAACCAATACGATGTGTTTTACTCATAGGACTAAGCGTAATCTGCGTAATAACTTACATGTTATACTTTAACTGTGCTCCCGGTTGTGGATTGAGGTAGGGTGTCGAGAGCCACGTCTTGCAGGGATGGCCACTGTTACACAGCATATGACACCCAACTGGTACATGGTGCCTCTCAAAAAGCTGCCTCAGACCGATCTCCATTAAAATGCGCAAATCATGGGTAGCTCCAGGCCACTTTGCAACAACATCCAGTAGGCTATGTTAAAATTTGCATCAAAAACAACCTGCGTGTTGATGGAATGCACTTTCTTCCTATTGACAAACACGTCCTCATCTTTTGATGGCGCAATTATTTTCATGTGCGTCCCGTCAATAGCACCGACCACACCGGGCATAGCTGCAATTGCCATGAAGTTGGCTTTGATCCTGTGTAATTGTTGAATGTCCAAAGGAAACCGGATAAACTGTTGGATGATATGTGGTCTAGAGAGCGCGTTGATAGTTTGGTTTGCGATATTCCTAAATCGTCGGCATTGCAAAGTTGCATTTTCCCTGTTGCTAAATAACGTAGTGTTGCCAAACATTTTATTTCGGGACTAATCTGATTATTCCTGTTAGTCCGGGATGTTATTGCATCCCGCACTAACTCCACAACAAGTTTAATACCCTCACGATTTAGCCTATATCTCTTCATTAACTCCCAGTCTTCCATTGTCTCCAAAACA
Organism: Gadus chalcogrammus; assembly: GCF_026213295.1. NCBI lineage: Eukaryota > Metazoa > Chordata > Actinopteri > Gadiformes > Gadidae > Gadus > Gadus chalcogrammus. The sequence goes on from NC_079426.1 coordinate 27,970,129, forward strand.
TTTAGTCTGGCAGCCATTTTCTACAATTCTTTGTGAATAGGTCTTACTGAGTTAGGAGTCCTCTTGAGGACTTTCAAGCTCTCCTAGACATAGGTGCTACTTTTAGGCCTAAAATACTTTGTGAATTGCTCTTAGTGAAAAAAGTTAGGAGTCCTAAATTTAAGAGTGACACGCCCATTATTCTTAGGAGTTACACCTAAATTCGCCAGTTAGGACCTACTTTTAGCCCTAAGATCCTTTGTGAATATGGCCCCAGAGCTGTAGAGTACTGCTATGTCTTCAAGGTCTTTCCACTAAAACATTGCATAGTTTTTCCACAGTCTAACCAGTACACAGATGATGGTTCTTAACAACGTAAGACGTACTGCTTCTTCTATTAAGACTCTCCTTGCTGGACTGTTTCCAGCAGGCTGTTCACCCACCAGCGTTATGTTTTGCGCTGCCCGAGCTTCCTGCTATTGTGTTGTTCTTCTTCCTCGTTCCTCTTGACATTGTGTATGAAAAGGTCTTCCCCTAGGAAGCTGTGCTCAGCAGAGATTTGAGTAATGATTCTATTGTGTAATTATCAATCCAGGGGCCTCCTCTCTGGGGCCAAGCGGGGGGCCAGTCCTGCTTAGTTCTACAAGTAGCCCTTCTTATGTTCTGGTCTGGGAGGCTCTTTGCTGTACGCTTCAATGAGCTTTTATGTTATTTTCTATTCTATTCTCGTCCATTCAATTAATTTCCATTATATTCCATTATATTCTGCGCTGATCCATGCTCCGCCGTGCCACTAATAATTACAATAGAAGAGATACATAGAGGTAAATACTGTGGTTTACGCCACTTCAGGAGTGGATTCAGTAACAAAGGCGTACGTTTCTTCATTTGGTTTCCCTGTGTTTCCTCATTTATAGTTACAGTATTGTTTCACATGCAAAAATGGGACATTGCAAAATTCCCAAAGATTCGCAAGATCTTGGGAACCTCAAATGATTGTGACAGTTAAAGCTATGCTGGGTTTAAGAGTGAGCATAAAATAATAAGTGTGAACAATTTGAAGAATAAAAAGCCAAAAGAAGGCCCCCGTTCTCTCTGCTCACTCTCCGAGGATGGAGCCACCAAAACGTTGCGTGTGTGCTTGTGCTTGACATGCAAGATGGATTTCCTGAACCAATCAGGGATTGATAGGTCGAAAACAGCCGGGAGCAGACTTAAATCGATATTGTCTCATGACGCCTGCAACTATTGATGCATAGTTTACGCGCAGTGAACCATAAACAGATATTGTCACAGAGCATTTCACTCACAAACAGCGGGCCAATGGCTCTGGCCCTGCTACCGACCTACAGCCTCTCTGAAGAACGGAGAGGCTGGCCCTCATTGTGGTTCTACAGCACTTGATGAACAGCAGCGACATGGGAGTGATGTTGATGTTGTTGTGGACGTTGCAGACGCCTCAGACAACACCGCAGTGATCCTGGTGAGACAGGGCACCTTCCGCCTGGACGACCCCAGAGACTACACCCTGGGGGTCCGCGTGGACGACGGAGGGCGACCGCCGAGGAGCAGCGTCATGCACGTGCCCATCAAGGTGTGTGTGTGTGTGTGTGTGTGTGTGTGTGTGTGTGTGAGGGGGGTCATTCATTTGTAAGTGTAAACTCTTAAAGTTGATAGTAACTACCAAAAAAAAAGTATAATGTTACAAATGCATCATATTTTCATTGATTGATTGTTTTGTTGATTTGTTGATTGTTGCCTCAGGTGTGCCGCTGTGATTCCCGGAGGATACACACCCAGTGTAAAGCTGCTGCTCTGCGGATGGGAGTCAGCATCCATGCTCTCATTGCCATTCTTGTCTGCATCCTCACCATCCTGGGTGAGTTGATAAAGACTAGAACTAAGGAGCAGGTTCAGCTTCAGCTGCCAGAAGACCCAGTTGTGGTGTCACTTTTTAACAGCCCTGGGTACAGAACATTTTATTTTGAGTTTATATATTTATAAATGAAGAATTCCATCGTAATGATGTGAAAGCATTGCATGAATGATGGATCTAAAACTTCTGCCGTGAGAATTACACTCATACACGCTCAGAGAAACAAACAGAAACATGCTTCTGCCCTTCCAGCTTTTCTCCCGGTATTGTTGGTTTGAATGAATAATGCAGCAAGAAGGATGAGTAAATGATGTCTTTGGTTGTGAGCGCAGTATTCTCTTTGAAAGCTTCTGCTCCACTTATTTGCTTAAATTGAGGAGATGCTTTGTGTAACTGCAGACGAGCTACTCATTAATCTGGGAAATTTGGGAATTTTGAGGGCAGGAAAGGAAAATCTGATATTTCTCGCAAGGTGAAATACTGACATGTTTCTAATCCTTGGTAATCAGACACTACCTGGACTGGTCGGTGAAGAGAAATGATAACCTAACATCTGTTACAAAGTCAGTCATCAAGACACAGGGCACAGGAAAAGGAATCAAAACTACCTGAGAGTAAGAAAGAAGTTGAGAGAAAGTAGCATTAGACAAGCATTGTGTGAGAACGAGCAAAAGAAGTTAAGTTGTAATGAGGAGTGTTTATCTGCTCTTAAGTTGCAGTCGTTCTTATTAAACCCAAGACACTGCACCTATTAACTATTCATTCAGGGGTTTACTCTATGCTGCTCCGGCCCTCTGGCTCTAACATCCTCTGCCTAGCCCCCCCCCCTCTCTCATCGCATATTCTCTTTATCAAACAACCCCCCCATCACCCCTTTTCCCACTGCAGAGCAAATTAACTATTTAACATGTTCATTATCAGCCACAGCTGTTTCTCTCCGTCTCCATTCACTCATTCTCACCAAGTCCGGTTTGGGAAAGACAGAAGAAAAGAAGAACTCTCTGTCTTCTTTTAAACGTTGCCCTCTTCCGTCTTCTAAGTCTGTTATCACTAGAGCTTTTTAAAGCAGAAAGCCTGCACTGTAAAAGATGAATCTGCTGCTTTCCCATGCAGATTTAAATGAGCTGGGCCAGCCCTAAACTAAAGGCATGGCTAATGACTTTGGCCCGCTGAGACGCAGAGGGGTAGGACGGGCCAGAAGACTTGGGGTCTAATCAAATGTCTTCAAAGCTCCCCAATGCATCGCTTTCTCTCTTTACTTCATTCCTTCCTTGTTCCCACGATTCACCATTCTCTCCATCGCTCTCTGTTGAAAGCCACATCAACATTTTAATTAAGCACAGATATCTCGTCACATTGGTGATCTTGATCTGGGGGACTTTAATAGTGAGTGGTGGTATGTCTTGCTGAGTGGAAATGTGGCACATGCCCAAGGTGACGATGAAGTCAAATTAATTTCAATGTTGATGTTCATTACCATTATTGTTCAAATAGGAGGTTGATCAAGAAGATCAAAGTCATCAATCACCATTGCTTTCCAAGTCACTCATGATCCAAGTGTAGCAGTTACAGTGTTCGCTTCCAACCCAGGGGTTGCCGGTTCAAGCCCTGCAGGGTATTTATGGGGTTGCAATAAGGTAGAAGTATTCGTTGGCCTTTTCAAGGTCTGTCCACAAACATTCAGAGACCTAAAAGAGACAGGGTTTTAGTCCCCTAATACGCTAAGGATGGGTGACCACGGAGGGAGAGCTAATGAAGGGCAGAAGGAAGGTCGGTCCACCTCGCTTGAATTAATTTGATCGGTCATGTTTTCACCTGATTGGTCATGTATTCATCTGATTAGTCATGTATTCATATGATCGGTCAGGTGTTCATCTGATCCGTCATGTATTCATCTGAGCGGTTGTGTATTCATCTGATCGGTCGTGTATTCATCCTATTGGTCATGTATTCATCTGATCGGTCATGCATTCATCTGACAGGTCATGTAATCATCTGATTGGTCCTAGTCATAGTTATCCTGGTGGTGATGAGGAGGCGTTTCCAGAAGGAGTCTCTGGCCAGCATGAAGCACAGCGGGGAGATCCATGAGCAGCTGGTCACCTATGATGAGGAGGGCGGAGGGGAGATGGACACCAATGGGTAGGAAAGCCTTTTGTCCTATATGATGTAGGAAACGTTATCTCAACCAGGTGTTCAAAATGAGAGACTGTTTCTAGTACCCTTACCCACCCTCTGCACCTCTGGTGACAAGCACACCATGGACATGATGCCTTACATCATAACAGAAACACAGCTTGATACACTCTGATATCGTCTATTGGTGATGTACAACCCTACTAAGCTTCAATGTTTTTTATACCCTATCGTTATTAAAATCATTCGACTAGCTGTCGTTTGGCTGGCTTACCACAATCTGAGGGTGCCATTTATCAAATGTACCATACTGATATGTATGAGAGGCTTCGATAATTGTGACGGCCGCCGGATTAAAGACTGGTGACTTGGCTAGGAGAGCTAGCTAGGCGGCGGTAATGTTAGCTTAGCCCGTTCTGCATTCTAGAAAACCCAATGACAGTTCATTTGTGCTTGATTTCAAACCTACATCGCTCGCTTTCAGTTTTTTTTGTTATTTTATTGCATTTAGTTCTGCAGCTATTTATGAGGCTTGCAAGTTTACGCTTAAACGCAAGAAGGGATATCCAATGAGTTGCTGCCCGGCTGTTCTGGGGTTGACGCTGAAACCTTGTTGCTACATGGCTACATGGCCACGCCCCAAGACCGCAAAGCCCATGTGCATCCTGCATTTAGCAGGCTGCTGGCCCGGCAGTAAAGTGTGCGCCCTCCTCTGCATTCCCACAAGGAGTTCTTGTCATAGGAGAATTAAACTGATAACTGAAACTTATGCTTGATGATTGACAGTGATTTGAAGACATTCTTTTCCATTAAACCACGCTGTTACTACTGCAGCAATGCCTACACAAATCAAGTTTCAAGGAAGTAAAGTAAAATACTACACAAAAAGCTAAAGTAGGACCTGGAGTTCGTTGTACATCACTATTAAATAGTTTATAACGTTGTCTTGGTGTTTTGGGCTGTACTTCTCCTTCACAACTCATGCTGCCAATATGTCTGTTTATTATGGAGGCATGGATCTCCTAACTGGAAGGAGGGATCCCATTTCATGCGATCCTTCCTAAGGTTTTTCCCTGCTCATTAGGGGGTTCTTCTTGGCCTTCAGAGGGTTGGGGGGGTGTCATAGGGTGGAGCTGTGAAGCCCCTTGTGTCACTGTGATTAAGGGGACTTGCTACTGAGCTGAACTCTGACGGTGGTGTCCTCCTCTAGCTACGACGTGTCCATCCTGACGTCCGCCCGCCACGACGGCTCCCTGCTGCTCCACCCGGACCACGGGATCCACCCCTCCCTTTACGCCCGGGTGCAGAAGCAGCCCTGTGGACAGCTCCACCAGCAGCACCACCCACTGCTGCCGCCCCACCTCCTCCCCCCCCCCCAGCCGCCGGCCGCCTGCAAGGGCGACATGGCTGTGATGATCGAGGCCAAGAAGGACGAGGCAGATGCGGACCGCGAGGCTGTGCCCTATGACACGCTGCACATCTACGGCTACGAGGGCGGCCCCGGATCGCTGGCCGGCAGCCTGAGCTCCTTGGAGAGCTCCTGCTCCTCCGCCGGCTCCGGGGGCCCCGAGTACGACTTCCTCAGCGACTGGGGGCCGCGCTTCAGGACCCTGGCTGAGCTGTACGGCGTGGACGAGCTTGAGGCCTACCTCCCCTACTGAGGGGGGCGCAGGATACCCGCCCTCGTCCTCAGATGAACCTTGATGTCGAAACACATACACACACACACCACATAGCTATTAACACTCAAACACTCAAAAGAAACTCAGTAACACTAAAATCTCTCTCAAAACACACACACACACATAGCATGTCTGACGCTTGGTTGCACAGAAGCATAGTTTGCTTCTGTGCAAACTATGCTTTGATGGTATTATTCTTTAATCTCTTCCCTTTGTCATAGGGAGGAGGTGGTAAGAGCTATCGGCTATCACTGCCTATAAATAGTGTTCCAGCTTCTGAGAAATGAAGGAGAGTCCGTGTGATGCAGACGGATTTGTTCTTTCCACTGTAGATACTCATGCTCTTAGTGTGTGTAGGCTCCCCAAAGCCACCATAAACCAGTGTCACCACAGCCCAACCAGCGATACACAAGAGATTAGGCTATTAGAACATCTTTGCCTCCCCTTTCGATGAAATGCCAACCTGTGTAAATCTCGATGAAATGGAAAGAGGTTGAAGTGGTATGATATCATCGAGGAACTGGAGCAAGACTCACACTTTAGTCCATCACAGTCCATCCTTCTGTAAGGTCTTTCCCCCTCTTCCGTGGGCCATAACAATCTATTGTCTGCTTGGAGGTTGCCATCGGGTGTGAGCCCTGAAGTCCAAGCTCTCCATTTCCTCTGATTCCGTTGTGTCCTCAGCAGGTGCGTAGAGCTGCTGTAGAGAGCATAAAACACAGAACAAAATCAACCGCTGAGAAGTGTTGCCTTCCTCTAGGTTTTATGGAGTTTGATACTACAGATACACCCTACACATCCACAGCTACGCTGTCTTGTGCCATATCCGAACTTGAGGTTGACTATGATATTGTATGGAAATATATTATTAAGTATTATTACAATTGAAAATATTGGCAGTAATCAAACGGGTTTTGTTTGGTTGCTACTTGTTTTCTTAGTTATTTGGTTTCTGACTTCCACCTTTTCTTCGTGAATGTGAGAGGTGGAGTGGAAGGGTTTTGTTTGAAACAGAACTGTGCTAGCGGCTTGTTAAACAAAGACACCTGAGCTATTTTGATTGCATCACGTTGAAATTAATTTTTACAACGAAGAAAAACTTGTCATGTCAAATGAACTACAATCGGAGCACAGGCTTAGCTTTGTGGACAGACAGACAGGGAAGCAGTGTGTTGCACACTGCACACACATGCACACTGCCTAGACAAGCAGACGGACGGGAGCGATGAAAGCTGGATTCTGTCAGGCCCATGAGAAAAGTCATTAAGACAAGTCAGGAAGCCCGGCTTCAGAAAAAAAAGCTTTTTGGGATGTTGTGGTTGCCCCGAGGTCCGGGAGGGCTCTGTACAGCTCTGAGGTGGTGTGGATATGCCTAACCTTGCATCCTTTCTGCTACTGTCGCTGAAACATCTGTCAGCATGTGATGGGCTGTAGTGAGTCCTGGAGCCAAGAACTAATGACCAAACTTAATGCTGATGATCATCATGTAGTTGGATTGAGTTTAGGTTAATTTAGTTTAGTTCCTTTGACTTTTCCATATTTAGTTTTGTTTACCTTCCATTACCTTGGCAAGTATGTCAAAATAGTCCAAATAGTCATAATACCCTTACCATTCTATGCCTTGAGGGTTTTTTGTGCTCGGCCTGAAATGTCAAAAGATTTGTCAACAAATGAGCCGAAAGTATGGCACACTTATTTTTTCATTCATTGTTCAAAGTTTGGAAAATGTGGTTAGAGCTTCTTTTGTTTTTGTTCTGCTGTTGGACTCGACTGTGTTTTTTTAAACGCTGGAATGACGTTTGATTACCGGTGGAGACAATAGCTGGAAACCATATTTTTTTCTCCTGTTGGCTACATATACAACCCACCAACACTAACACACACACACATGTGCATGAACACTCAGGCACACACGGCCTCACACAAACACACACACATAATGCAAAAACACACAATCTCTCTCTCTCTCTCTCTCTCTCTCTCTCTCTCTCTCTCTCTCTCTCTCTCTCTCTCTCTCTCTCCCACTCTTTTACTCTTTTCCCTCTCTTCCTCATACGCCCTGTCTCACACACCTCGTCTCTCCCCTCTCTTCCTCATACACCCTGTCTCACACACTGTGTCTCTCCCCTCTCTTCTGCCTCCCTCTAATCAACTAAAGCAAACAACTTAAACCACTTCCTGTCCATCTGGAGGTTGGACCCACCTCTTCCTGTCTCCATTATCACTCCTGTGAGCAAACAACACATTGTGCTCACTTCCTCTCGACTTGGCTTGGGAAACAACATTTAGAGAGAGAGAGGGGGGGAGGAAGAGAGAGAGAGAGAGAGAGAGAGAGAGAGAGAGAGAGAGAGAGAGAGAGAGAGAGAGAGAGAGAGAGAGAGAGAGAGAGAGCGAGAGGCAGGGAGAGAGGGAGGGAGGGAGAGGGAGCCAGCGAGAGAGAGAGAGAGTTAGCAATATTGACTTGAAATGATTTTACCATCTACCGAAACTAAGAGACATTGGACAAAATTTTGGCGTCAGGAATCAGCGGAAAATAATGGGTGCCATTGAGGATGGATGCCTCCACCTGTTTCATCACACCAAGCAATACAGATAACTGGTATTCAAACTTGCACCTTTGGTGATTGTTTGGAAGAGAGGAATTTATCACAACCTATTGAATCTTAGGGTATTTAATTTTTTGATATTTTCTTCATGTCAAAGGCTTCTGGAATCCTGGTTTCTGCTGATAGGTGATTTTGGGTTAGTTATGATATTTTAATATTGGTTCAGCTTTGTTATAAAAACAGTAAATGTCTACTCGTGGGTCTTTTCCTGGATCAACAGCGGAGGGGTGGAGAGCAGAGGGAGGGAGGCTTGATTGGACCAATGACATCATCTCACAGTGACATCACTCTTTCCATTTCATACCGGCCTCATCGTGTATTTTGAACTGCATTGAGACGGTATTCTGATCATATGGAACTTTTTTTTTCTGATCATATGGAGTGGTTGAGTATTGTTGCCAATGTTTAGATCCCAATTTTCTTAATGAAATATACTTGAATATTTTTATATTGTAAAATGTGTCAACTTTACTTCTATTTTGAAATCTAAAAAAAATGGAGAAGAAAAATCCCCAAAATCTCTTTTTGTACCATGAACATTCAAATGTGCCATCATTGTTGCATAATATGTATTGACTTTCTGAGATTTCCTCTGTTTAAATTATGTTAAGTTGAGTTTTGTTTTCAATTGTTTTTTACCATGCTTTTATTCAAGCTCTTTAACCCATTGGCTTGATTATATTAACAATTGCGACTGAAGGCCGATCTCACAGTTAATGCAAAACACAATTAACACTGACATTTTTGAAGTTATTTGATATATGAAATCTCTCTAATTCTCTACTAAGTTATTACAATTATAATTAGTTGCCTAATGGTTTGAAATGCAATATGATTATAAACATGTTCATGCATGAAACAAACATATACCTCTCTCAATATCGTAATCTTCCTGTATCATCTCCCATACAGTAAATGTGGTATCAGTGCTTTCAGAATGCCAGTAGAAACAAGCTTGCATAAAAAACGATGAGCTACTTTCCTGCTTTCTAAGGTGCCTCTTGCAGCATGAGCAGAAATGATGCAACCTAATGCAAAATAAGGCCAAGGTTCAATCTTTTGCGCCTGTGACTGCAAAGGACAGAAGAGAGCTGAGGTTTCACCAGACATTGACGTGCATCTAATTGTCATCCCTCAGCACACTGCCAGACCATTAACCGTTAACCAGAGACTCAATTTATGTACCCATTCTACCCAGTGTTGTGGTGTCACTTCGAGACACAGAGTACGGACCCATGAAGCAACTATTAGCTGTAGATGATGAAATGTTGTATGTGTGTGTGTTATTGTGTGTGTGTGTGTGTGTGTGTGTGTGTGTGTGTGTGTGTGTGTGTGTGTGTGTGTGTGTGTGTGTGTGTGTGTGTGTGTGTGTGTGTGTGTGTGTGTGTGTGTGTGTGTGAATACACAGATACATACATCAATATATTCCATGTGACCAAGAGGACTTTGTGAGTGATAGATATTGGTTGTCAAACACCATATCAAGATGAAAATGTGCCTCATGGAATATTGATTCTGGCTTCAACTTTTGTTTGTGAGTAGAAGAAGTAATCATTATTATGTAATGTTGAATAATGAATTCAACATTTTCAATTTACATTTAGGGCATTTAGCAGATGCTTTTATCCAAAGGGACTTACAATATGTACATTTGTCAGCATCCAAAGCGACTTACATAAAAAAATATTAATCTTGATATATGTTAAGGTAATAAGGTAAGGAAAGGTTGAAACACTTAGAAATTTCATTTAAAACCAAGAAAGTTGAGAAAAATATGGTGTTTAAATAGCGTTTCCAGTAGAATGTATGATTCCCTGTTCTCTGTATATTTGTGTGTGTGGCGTCTGTTTGTATTAACCATCATTTGTACACACCCAACAGGTTTCACTGCAGCACCCAAGTTAGCCCAAACACCAAGCCAATCTTTTTTTATTCCCAATGTACAGTATGAAAGCATATTTAAGAAATGCAACACGTGCCTTTATTGTTGTTATAAAATACTGTTTGTCCTTTTTATTGGTGAACACAATGTTTTCTATCTTGTTTTTATGGTGCATAAATACTTTCTATTTACAGAATTTATTTGTATGTGTACAATAAACATTATCTCCCTAATAGTATTTCACTGTTGTCGTTGCCATACTGCCAAATTTTTATTAAAAATAGCCAAAGTGGATAATAGCTCCTTCTGGTCTTGAAATTATTAAGGCATTCCACGGACCCTTATTTTGAAACGCTACATGAAACCATAAAGGTGGTTTAGCAGATGTGCCTTTGTTGGCCTGTTTGTTGTACAAAGGACATGGAGGATGTTGAAGGCCTGCCTGCTAGTCCCCGTCCGTCTGCTTAACCTGTCTGCCTGCTATCTGTTTAACCTGTCTGCTTGCTTGCCCTCCATCTGCCTGCCTAACCTCTCTGCCTGCTAGCCGACCGTCTGTCTACTTAACCTGTCCAACTGCTGGCCCACCGTCTGTCTTTTTAACCTGTCTACCTGCCAGCCAAGTTGAACAACATATATTCAGATTAAGATGTTGACAAATCAGCCCCCCTTCTGTAGAAAAGCAAAAAAGGAGCCAAGCCTCAGATTCCTTGAGCCCCTCGTTGTGAGGTGGAACATGTGCCTCAGGGCTCCAGACAGATCTGGGAGAGGAAAGCGACAATTTCACCCCTCAATCTTTTACATCTGGGCATTATTGCTGTTGATTCATACATTACTGATCTCTGCTTTTGGTCTGGTCCTAGTTCCATCTTGTAGAGGCTAGTAATGGGAGAACTGGTGGGAGCAGACTGGTTGTCCAAGATGCTTTTGGTGAATCATCACCACGTCTCTGGATCAAGCTGTCTCCTCCAGCCGCTCTGTAGCAGCAGACCTTTGGGGAGCAACCCGGTATCACGCAATTGCGTGCTCCTGCGCACGAACGTTAATCTATTGAAGCGTGTTCCCGAGCACGATAGTCCGACTTTTTGCGTTTTACACAAAACGAAATGTAAACCAATGCATTCTGAATGGGAGTGTTCTAAGACAATTAACGTGCTCCACAAAACGGTACGAGAGAGAGAGAAAGAGAGAGCGGGAGGGACAGAGAGAGAGAGAGAGAGAGAGCGAGAGAGAGGCTTCAGAAAGGGTGTGCGCAGATAGTACAGTGCACCCTAGTTATGTTTATGCCAAAACCTATACATAAAATTAGGCTGTGGAAATTGCAATAAGTTAAGAACACAACTTCGCACGTTGAGCACACAGCCGTGTGACTCGTTTATTTTGTAAAAAAGAAAACCGGAAAACAAAGCGTGCTGAAGGTAAACAAATCCAGCATGGTCTGTGACGTCATGAGACGCACGTAATCCTTAGGGACCGCGATCCCTGAACCACCAAGAACGTAAATGACATGCAGTAAACAACAACACAATTGAAAGAACAACACATAACGAAATGTAAACCAATGCATTCTGAATGGGAGTGTTCTAAGACAATTAACGTGCTCCACAAAACGGTACGAGAGAGAGAGAAAGAGAGAGCGGGAGGGACAGAGAGAGAGAGAGAGAGAGAGAGAGCGAGAGAGGCTTCAGAAAGGGTGTGCGCAGATAGTACAGTGCACCCTAGTTATGTTTATGCCAAAACCTATATATATAATTAGGCTGTGGAAATTGCAATAAGTTAAGAACACAACTTCGCACGTTGAGCACACAGCCGTGTGACTCGTTTATTTTGTAAAAAAGAAAACCGGAAAACAAAGCGTGCTGAAGGTAAACAAATCCAGCATGGTCTGTGACGTCATGAGACGCACGTAATCCTTAAAGGGACCGCGATCCCTGAACCACCAAGAACGTAAATTACATGCAGTAAACAACAACACAATTGAAAGAACAACACATAACGAAATACTGTAGGTGAATTATGTTACGGTCACTACAAGGCTATAATTATATTATTTAGAGTGTAATGAGACAATCTATAGCCAAATTGTCAAAGATGCCCCGAGAATCTTCGGGGATATCAGCATGGGAAATCGGCGAATCAGACCCATGAAGGGGGGGGGGGGGGGACACGTTAGTTGAAGGGGGGGGGGGGGGGGGGGACACACACGTTTGTTGAGGAGGGGGGGAGACACGTTTGTAGGGGGGGGGCACGCTCGACAACGAGAGTTGGTTTTTATTGAACGCTCGACAACGAGAGTTGGTTTTTATTGAACGAGACTTCAACACGGAACAGCTGCACGAAACGATGGTCACGTCACTCTCGGTGACGGTGTCGACAATAATGAACACACGAACAATGTTAATAGAACAACACACAACCACATAAAATCCCGAACCCAATAACCCCACTTAATCCTAACAACAAAACAAGTTAACAAAAGCCCCATTTGTCAACTGAGAACCCCAATTCCCAGAATCCCCCGCGGCTCCGGAACACGGCGTAGCTTATATTAATCTTTATTATCTGAATGGGAAATGCAATATTTTAGGACAGATACACCATTAAACGCGTTTCTAATGACTTTTCTAGCGAGAAATGTACATTTTCCTTACATAATCTTCAGTCAGTGAATGTGTATGATCTTTATTAATCTTTATTATCTGAATGGGAAATGCAATATTTTAGGACCGATTTACCGTTAAACGTGTTTCTAATAACATTTCTAGCGAGAAATATACTTTTTACTTGCATAATCTTCAGTCAGTGATTGTGTCTGATCTTTAGTTTTATAGTTATTAGGATTTGATCGGCTCGCTCGCATGTTTCAACGACGTCAGGTTGCTTTCGCTAAACTAGCAGCTCACGTGCTTCCTGCGTTTGTGTTATTAAACTGTTACTTTATGTAACTTTTAATGATATCATCTTGTTAGAAACACGTATATCTGAGAGCCAACCCAGTCGCCAAAAGCATACGTTGACAGTGTACTTTTCGTGAACACTGGATTACGTCGCATTTCAACATAAAATAGCGTGTTATACACACACACACACGCACGCACACGCACAGACACACACACACAAGCACACACAAGCACACACACGCACGCACAGACACACAGACACAGACACACACACACACACACACACACACACACACACACACACACACACACACACGCACACACGCACACGGTGCATTTCGCTGCTAAAACAACAACAAAAAAATATTCCCTCAAATATTATTACTTTCAAAACGTTGGCCAAAATGGCCAATAATATCATTTTTTATTTGGGATGCTTCTAGGACATTTTGGGTGGATTTTGAACGGTATGTGGGGGGCACGTTTTTTTGCAGGACCTGGCAACCCTGCGCTGTTGCCCGAGATCTGGATCCACCCCGGCGTGGTGCCGTCTCCTTTTGACCTTTTGACCCCAGACTTCTGGGGGAATAGCTGAATCAATTCATTAGTCAATCAGAAGCATGTATATATCGTCCCGGTGGCGTAAGAGGACGAACAAGGTGTCCTTCAACATCTACGCTTCCAGGAGATTGCAACGGTGCCACACATGAGCATATTCGAACATGTTTAATGGTAGTAATTAGCTGTCGAAATTGGAGGCCTTAATCAATACTGAGCAGCTATTGATTTGCTTCCCGATAAAGATTTGTCACAAATGACATGTTATTTAGCATCTACACGTTGAGCTGAGTCCAATGACACCAAGAACGACACTCTAGCTAATGGTAACATGTATTTTACATGGTACACCTAGGTCTAGGACATGATCTCGGTGTAGCAAGAGGCCGAGCTTGATCTCATTGGACTCAGATTAACGTGTAGATGCTAATTAACATGTAATTTGTCAAAAATCTCCATCGGGAAGCAAATCTATAGCTGGTCATTATTGATAAAGGCCTCCAAAATCGACAGCTAATTACTACCCCGAAACATATTCAAATATGATCATGTGTGGCACTGTTGCAATCGTCTCGAAACGTAGATGTCAAAGGACACCTTGTTTGCTCTGTTGCACTACCGGGAAGATATTTTCATACTTCTAATGGATTGATTCATATTTTAAGGTTCTCGGAGTGAGACTTTAAGTGGCTGCAGCAGAAGTGTTGAGACGAAAGATGATATCAAGAGATTTATGGAATATTCCCATTCACATTATGATTCTTCGTCGTAACATCCGACCAAACATCCTTTACATTCACAGAGCGAAGATTATGAAAGTCCAGGCTCAGCAAGTGCTCCATCTCGTTGCACCTGCACCCAGCGGCTCGCTTGCAAGATTTTGGCCTGAAGTTCTTCCCAGACCTACACCCTAGCCATCCAACATGCATATCTGAGAATCAGGCCTCTCTTTAATAATGACAAAAAGTTATGAGAGAAACACACATTAACTTTTTGTTATCTCATAAGCGGCGTGGTGCCGGCTCCTTTTGACCTTTTGACCCCCGACTTCAAAAACGTGGCCACAGGCCAGCTGTGTCTACACACCTTCAGCCACAAATGTACACCTCCATCCCACAAAAAATGGGGACTAGAAACTAACCTCTGTCTTATGTACATTTACTGTACTGTTGGAGGTCACGCCCCTTTGCCGACCTTTTCGAGATAGCTAGGGATGCTAAAATGTCCGAGATTTGGAGTTCTAGCCCTTAGAGAAAAAAAGTTTTCCCAAATGGAGTGTAATTTGGACAAAGCCCCTCAGAAGTGTAGCCTGCAAGGCCTAATGGTTCAGAATGTGGTGGAAAAACAGTTTTTGAGATAGGAAGGTCCTACCGCCCTGAAATTTTAATACCTTATTCTAGGGCCTAACTGGGACCTCCGCACCGAAACTTGGCCCGGTCGGACCCCGAGGGCAGGAAGGGGGGGCCTGCCCTCGGGGTCTGACCGGGCCAAGTCTCGGGCAGGAAGGGCCCCCCCTTCCTGCCCTCGGGGTCCGACCGGGCCAAGTTTCGGTGCGGAGGTCGATGATTAAGTCGATGATTAAGTCGATGATTAAATTAAATGATTAAGGCCTCCAATTTCGACAGCTAATTACTACCATTAAACATGTTCGAATATGCTCATGTGTGGCTCATGTGTGGCACCGTTGCAATCTCCTGGAAGCGTAGATGTTGAAGGACACCTTGTTCGTCCTCTTACGCCACCGGGAAGATATTTACATGCTTCTGATTGACTAATGAATTGATTCAGCTGTTCCCCCAGAAGTCTGGGGTCAAAAGGTCAAAAGGAGACGGCACCACGCCGGGGTGGATCCAGATCTCGGGCAACAGCGCAGGGTTGCCAGGTCCTGCAAAAAACGTGCCCCCCACATACCGTTCAAAATCCAGCCAAAATGTCCTAGAAGCATCCCAAATAAAAAATGATATTATTGGCCATTTTGGCCAACGTTTTGAAAGTAATAATATTTGAGGGAATATTTTTTGTTGTTGTTTTAGCAGCGAAATGCACCGTGTGCGTGTGTGTGTGTGTGTGTCTGTGTGTCTGTGCGTGCGTGTGTGTGCTTGTGTGTGCTTGTGTGTGTGTGTCTGTGCGTGTGCGTGCGTGTGTGTGTGTGTATATCACGCTATTTTATGTTGAAATGCGACGTAATCCAGTGTTCACGAAAAGTACACTGTCAACGTATGCTTTTGGCGACTGGGTTGGCTCTCAGATATACGTGTTTCTAACAAGATGATATCATTAAAAGTTACATAAAGTAACAGTTTAATAACACAAACGCAGGAAGCACGTGAGCTGCTAGTTTAGCGAAAGCAACCTGACGTCGTTGAAACATGCGAGCGAGCCGATCAAATCCTAATAACAATAAAACTAAAGATCAGACACAATCACTGACTGAAGATTATGCAAGTAAAAAGTATATTTCTCGCTAGAAATGTTATTAGAAACACGTTTAACGGTGAATCGGTCCTAAAATATTGCATTTCCCATTTAGATAATAAAGATTAATAAAGATCATACACATTCACTGACTGAAGATTATGTAAGGAAAATGTACATTTCTCGCTAGAAAAGTAATTAGAAACGCGTTTAATGGTGTATCTGTCCTAAAATATTGCATTTCCCATTCAGATAATAAAGATTAATTAAGATTAATTAACTGATGTTTTTTTTAACATCAGTGGGCCTGACCTATGGGACTGATGTTCACAAGCGCAAACAAACGCACACTCTCACACACTCACACACACACACACACACACACACACACACACACACACACACACACACACACACACACACACACACACACACAGAATACAAAAGAGAAGATATAGACCTGTCATGATCTGTTGGAGGTAGGCCTCTATAGGCCTATTGAACTGACAGTAGAAGTACTTCTTTTTCCAATACTGTCATGTACTAAGGTTAATACGTTTTTTTTTAATATATATATAGGCCTATATATAATTGTAAAAAAAAACGGTGATACAATTGTTCTTAGGAATTAATTTTGGTTTGGTTGTTTTGCCTTCTTTCTTATTTCTGTAAAGCACTTTGTAACTGTTTAGAAAAGCACTGTAAAAATAAAGATTATTAATATTATTATTATTATTATTATTAATAGGCCTTATCTTTCTCTAGAATATGACGTCTTCGCACTGTAGGTTTTTCGTTGGTGCGTACATTTTACTCGTAAAGTGACTTTAAATGTTATTCTGTAGGCCTAGTAGCATAATATGTTGAAACACCAATGAATAGTAGTTCAGTGGATCTGTGTCGCCATGCGGTGGTGAAAACATGCGTTGCAGCCAGTAATAATTTCGTTTTGTCTATTTGCACTTGGTAAGAGAGCGATATCGACTATCTGACCTTTATTTTACAATGGCTAAAATTCTTGAATGTGTTAGGGTTAGAATAGTCTCACAAAGCCAGACCAAACTATAGCAAGTAGAATGGTCTGGAACCACGCTATTTAGAGTCGTCTATCCTGGGGGAAACTGGGCAGGCCTGTTTTTATTTCAATCGTCTAGGGCAGGGCTAACCCCGGGAAGCAGGAGCGGTGTCCATGAGGGGGAGCATGGATATACTATATTAAAGACAGGTGCACGGTGGCAAATAGAGGGCGCCAGAGAGTTACTGCCGTACCTTCAATGGGTTTCAATAGGCACACAAAATATTCCAAATCAGTAAAAAAAAAACAATGATTAAACAAATGTATAATTTGAAATAGTTCATGTAGTAAGATCATTTATTTATGGAGAAAGTCTAAATGATATATTACAATTAATTGCAATCTACTAATTTCTGTCTGGCCTGTGTCTGTCCGTCCATCTGTTTGTAGGCAGCCTGTCTTCCGACCTGCATGCCTGTCCGTCTAATTAGAAAATAATATGCATTAGACAAAATAGATATGCATACACAGATTTGAAATATCATGTTCTGTAAACTATCAGGAAGTGCAGGTGTTGTAAACTCCCTGTTAGTTTGTTATATCGCATCGCACATAGATATATACTGTCTGTTGTTATTTCTATTCAGGCATTTGGGACAGCCTAGCGCCGTAGGGTCCTAGACTTTTACGAGGTGCACAGGACTACTCGTTCGTTGCGCCTCTATTGCATCACCCGCAACGACAGAGAATGCACTCGTGAAGAGTGAGTTAATACTGAACAACGTATATTTATGCAGGATAAATGTTATATGCAGTCCGCAATTCGGTTCCATATAGTGGCTGTGACTTGTGTGTTTGAGCTGGTGTATGCTATTGTGTTAGTTGATTCACTCATTAATCGGGCAGCTAGTGTATAAGCCTGCACCTCGTGTATACATTGCATATGTGTACGTCACTCTGTCGCGCCGTTGTCGGCTGTTATAGCATTTATGGCGTTACGTGTCAAAAATGGCAGCAAAGGCAGACAGAGAGTCATGGATGTGTTTCGAGTATTTATCCTCCACTTCAGGATCAAGACATGTTATTATCACAAAGTTACACCATTTTCCCCCTCTTCCCTAAACACAATGTCCATCGCGACCACGGAGCGTCGGAGAGCGTCCAAACGATAGGGCCTCACGAGGGAGGAAGTGAAGAGAGTCCAAACGATACAAAAACCAAGGCGTCCACGAGAACGGAGGGAGTGAAGAGACGTCCGCGTCACGAGGGAGGAAGTGAAGAGTGTTGCCATCCAAAAATACGACGTCCACGAAAGCTCAGGGAGTGAAGTGACGTCCAAACGAAAGCGCATCCACGGGCGCAGATAGAGTCAAGCCCCCTCTGTCCGTAATTCTCTGCGGTATATACTGCGTGTAATCAGGAATGGGCCAATCACCAATCACTATCGCTAACCACGCATGCTGATCTGATGATTGACAAAAACAAATTAGATTTCCTTGACCACAAATAAAATACAGAATCATGTCAAAACAAAACAAAACAATTCAGAAACAAAGTATAAATGTAGGTTCATTACAATGGGATATTGCTAGTACTGAAGTCTGGTGTTTTAGTATGTAAATCTTGTAATAATTATTTTTCTATTTTCTTATTCTGTCTTACAGAAAACCATTCGCACATTTATTCATTCATTCCTTCATTCATCTGATTATTCTTTGAAGCCATCGTTGATGTCATTCGCCTATTCAAGATATATAAACAACAAAAACTGTTCCCTGTGTATGCGTCTACCGGAGTTGCTGTCCTGGATAAAGTTGTCCCAGCGCACACACGTACATTCTCCACACAGCCAAATCAACCCCAGACTGCAACAGCGCAGTACCCTGCACACCAGTTACCCACTGCAGCTGCTCTCCAGCCAGTGGGCCAGCACCCAGTAGGCACGCCTCAGCAGTTTACCTATCAACCACCCACATGGGCAGTGGCGCCTTTACCATTCACACCTGCTGTCCCCCCGCAGACAGCGTATCAGCCTCCGCCAGTCATCCCTGCACAGCCAGTGTATCAACTGCCGCCGTACCAGCTGAGCCATCATCCACAACCGGTGTAACAGCCCCAGCCTGCTCCAACAACTCAGCCGGCCTATCGGCTGGTGCCTCCAGCACCTGGACCAGCACCGTATCAGCCAGTACAAACTCTGCCGGTCCAGTATGCCCTTCAGCCCCAGTATACACCAACACAGATGCCATTCGCTCTCCAGCCTCCCAGGCAGCCAGTCCCAGTACCAAAACTGCCTAACTTGGTCAATGACAATGAGAGAGACTTTACTGACCTGAAGATGGCGCTGGACCACCTACTCAGTCCCCACACTGAACTCTCCGAGCATTTCAAGTACCGTGTACTTATGGAGCACCTGGTTCTGGATGAAGCCAGGTTGATAGCATAGTCCTGCAGGCACTATGCGCAGCCCTACACATGCAGGCCTTACAGCGGCAATATGGACAGCCACATCAACTCGCGCAAAGCGAGATTGCCGCGATCCTGAACTCTCCTGACCTCAAAGCAGGAGATTCCAAAGCCTTCCAGAGCTTCGCCCTTAGCGTCGACCTGCTAGTGGGAATGCTTACATTGCAGGAAGGGCCCAACGGGATGGAAGTGATGTCGACCGGCCATGTCGATCGGCTCCTGAGTAAGCTTCCTAAGCAATCGAGGGACGGCTTCGTGGAGCATCTACAGGCTCAAGGTCGCCTCAATACAAACAGCCTAAACCCGTACAACCTTCGAGACCTCTCTGACTGGCTCAGGTTAAAGGCCGAAGCTCAAAGACTGTCCGCAAGAATGGCACAGCGCAATCGGATTGAAGGGCCACAGGTCCCAAAAAGAGACAAGCAAGTTACTGTTCCCAGGCTTCGCAACCTCTCAGTTTATCATGGCTCCGACAAGCCTAAATCTGACAGCCGTCAGCCATCAGACACATTTCGGTCGAAGGCCAAGCAGCAGAAGTTCAAGAGGATATGTCTCTTCTGTAAGAGTGCCGATCACTACCTATCACAGTGTCCAGACATCGTCCGGCGCTCACCGGAAGAGGTCGAGAAGTGGATAGCAGACGGCAAGCGTTGTCGTAAGTGTGGTCGCACCAACCACGAGCAAGACGCCTGCACCCTGAAGAAAGCGTGCAGTGAATGTCAGGAGGTTCACCTCAGAGTTCTCCATACCATCACCAAGCCACGTCCCCGCGTCTACCTCATCACACCGAAGGATCGCGCCTCACTCGCAAACTCCAAGCAAGGATGAAAGGTGTACCTCAAGGTGGTACCAATCATTATAAGCCACGGGAGCAAGTCGCTGCACACCTACGCGATCCTTGACGATGGGGCCGAACGCACAATAATACTGCCAGCTGCCGTTCGTCACCTGGAACTCAAAGGTGAAGCCGAATCTCTCGCTCTGCGGACGATCCGCCAAGATGTGGCTCGCCTCACTGGTGCGTCGGTCAACTTCCATGTGGCCTCCCTGGCACAGCCTTCAGAACAGCACCTGGTTAAGGGTGGCTTCACAGCGGGTCGGCTAGCCCTGTCAGTTATCACCACTTGCTATCACCACTTGAGGGGCCTCCGATGCAGAACTTCAGTAAGGTGCATCCGCTACTGCTAATCGGTGCAGATTGCACCCACCTGATCACAACCAAAAAGCCTGTCAGGTTCGGCCCCAGAGGTGGACCCGTAGCCGTTCACGCAGCGCTCGGCTGGGTGCTCCAGGGTCCAGATGGTCTCGGGTCTCAAGCTGCTTCATGCTACTTCACATCTCTCACATCTACATGTCGAACGTCTCTGGCAGCTCGACGTGCCCCCGTTTCGAAGCGAGAAGCTAGCAGTACGGTCCCGTCTGGACCAAGAGGCCGTGAGCATTCTGGAAGCACACACTGAGAGGGTGAAGGTCATTGACACATTCCGGTACACCACACCTCTGCTCCGGGCCAAGAATGCGCCACTGCTGACAGCCGCTGCTGAAGCAGTTATGCCAATGCTCCGCAGCACAGAGCGATGACTGGTAAAAGACCCAGCTAAGGCTAAAATCTACGAAGCACAGATCCAAAAGCTCATCGATGGAGGGGGTGTTACCAAGCTCAGCAAAGAAGAGATGGATAAGTACAGCAAGCCATGGTTTATTCCCCATCACCTCGTCCATCACAATGGCAAGGATCGCCTAGTCTTTGATTGCTCCTTCACTTACTGCGGCCTCTCCCTTACTAAGCAACTCCTCCCGGGTCCAACCCTCGGACAATCGCTCATCGGGGTCCTCCTGCGATTCCGGCAGTATGCTGTCGCCATCAGTGGAGATATCCGGGCAATGTTCCATCAGGTTCGTCTCCTACCGGAGGACCGGCCATTGCTGAGGTTCGTCTGGAGAAACCTGCGAAGAGAAGACCAACCTAACATCTACCAATGGCAGGTTTTGCCGTTCGGTACAACAAGCAGCCCATGCTGCGCAAAGTTTGCGCTGCAGAAGCATGTCAAAGACCACACGGAGGGAAGCGTTCTACGTGGACAACTGTCTCCAGAGCCTTTCAACACCCAAGTCTGCCAAGCTCCTCGTGGACAAGATGGGCAGTGTCTAGCCTCAGGAGGATTCTAGATCCAGCAGTGGGCAAGTAACTTCCCATCTGTTGTCTCCCATCTGCCTTCCACTGCCAGATCAGAGAGCACAGAGCAATGGCTAGCTGAGAAGAGCACCGACCCTCAGGAGCCGGCTCTGGGCCTACGGTGGCATTGTCCGACTGATCAACTTGGCTACAAGCCCAAGCAGATTGAGAGCGAGATTTCCACCATGAGCCACATATACAAGGTGCTGGTCAGACAATACGATCCTCTGGGAGTCATCATTCCCTACACAACGCGGGCCAAGGTCCTCGTCCAGAAACTGTGGGCGAAGAAGAGGAGCTGGGACGACCCAAACCTTCCTCCAGACATCCTCGAGGCCTGGTCCAGTCGGGAGAGGGAACTCCCCGTGCTGGCAAATATCTCCCTACCGTGAACCTACGCACCACAGGACATCGCCACTGAAGCCACAGACTATACAATGCATGTCTTCTGTGACGCCTCCGAACAGGCATACGGTTCGGTAATTTACCTCACAACGAAGAGTGATGACACCGTCCATGTCTCATTCGTTATGGCAAGGTCTAGGGCGGTCCCAAAGCGTATATCCCTGTGTATGCGTCTACTCTCCGACCGGAGTTGCCGTCCTGGATAAAGTGGTCCCAGCGCACACACGTACATTCTCCACAACCTGGTCTCACAGGAATCTGTGAAATGACTACGGACGCTTAACTCGAAATCCTTGGCCACATCACGGAAACACGCTGATTTCCGTGATGTGGCCACGGAATTCGCTCCAATGCAAGTTAATGACACTGACACTGATATTCCGTGGCTCACACACGGATTCCCGTTTCAACGAGCGAGTCGACCTGGTCGACTCGTTGTGCTCGGTTGCACCTTTTTTGTCTTCCACAGAACGGAATGTCAAACCATTCATTTTGAGAGAGAGAGAGAGAGAGAGAGAGAGAGCTTCAGAAGGGGTATGCGCAGAAAGTACAGTGCACCCTATGTATGCTATGTGTCAAAACCACGAATGCAACAAAGGGTCAATGCTTTGTATTATGGAATATGGATACTACAAATTTGGCAGCAGATAGTGTGGTACACACTCTGTTATGTATCATGCTCACAAAAATATTCGATTGAACAGTGTCCCAGAGCACGGTTGTCTGAATTATTTTGTGCCACACAGAACCAGACCTGCAAACTCCTCAGAGGAAAAAAGGTGACAGTGTCACGGGGGATTTTTTTTTTATGTAATATGCAAATGACGATAGTCTAAGCGTGACTTAACAAAACTCAGCATACTTTATCAAAAATCAATGTCAAAACATCCTTGAGGCTTATCATTTTATTTATTTTTACAACTGTCACAATTTTTTTTTTTTGTCTCTTAGCCTGGGGGGTATACCACGAACCTCGCTGAACATACTCAGGCTTTCTTGGAAAAACCTGGCTCGACAGAGCCGCAACTCGCAATGGTACCACGACGCTCACTTTAGATTCAATTAGTTGAACCAGGTTTTCCGCTTGAGGTTCAATGCGCGTTCACATAAAAGGGGCGTTTATCGCGTCATTTGACTCACCCTTACACAAAATGGATCGAGCGAGAGTGGTGTATTTCACCCAAGGCGAGCAGTGAATTATTATGAACTCCTACGAGGAATTCAAAGTTAAAATCCCAGCCAAGGGGAAGACAGTTGCCCATAATATGGCTAGGGTGGCGTGCTGGCAAAAAATAGCCGACCGTATAATTTCGTAAGTGAAATGATTCTGCATATTGTCAAAAAAATATCATGTATTATCATGTGTTTTACCCCCATATGTGGTGCCAGCACGCTCCTACGAACATGCGGCCAAGTCAAAAATAAATATAAAAATATTATTCAATGTGGTAAGTTGTAAGCATCCATTTGAATAATTTAAGGTGAATCTAGCCTATGATTTGCAATGGCCTAGACTCCAACCTTTAATCTCATGTTGATTACCTGTAGCAAATAAAAAGAAAACCCAAATTAATACCGCTCCACCGCCCTTCACCACTTCGGAGGAGCTGGCTCTCGCCAATATCGAAGGTCGGCCGATGATGGTGGAAGGGGGGATGTCCTCTGACCCCACTGCCTCGACATCCAAGGCGTTTGTAATGAGTATTCATGTATTGGCAAAGGACATAAATAATTGTCTTGCTAATCAAATGTGAAATGATTGAGGGTAAAATAATTGCGTCATTTTTAGTTGAAGGTAACATTATTTTGGAGGAGCCGCCGACAATCAATCTCCAATCAGAGGTATATAACTATCAAAGCAAAGCATCACGTATTCTTCTAAATGTTTAATTTTTGCAAAGAATGTCTAGGTTTCCCTGATTCTTGCAGGAGACTGTCGCCCTGTGACTCCAGGGCGACTATGGAGGTGATTTTTTTTAACAATTCTCACAGCTATAATATGAATTTGTAGAATAAAAAATGCCTAGGCCTACATAGCGGTTATGTAAGGGATAATGGAAAACACAGCACTTGACTATAGGTTAATGCAAGTTGAACGTGCGGGGCCACCTTCGAACTTGAAACACAGACACACTGCGCAACAGTAAGTGCACGGCTTCTTTGTGTACCATTGCCTACAGACGGTCCAACAAGGACGATCAAATAACGAATACCCTCTGATGAGAATCTGTATCTCTCATAAAGAATATCGTCAGACAATGCCGAGGGATCGGTTCTGTCCCGAAAAACCCTGTCTCCGGAGAGACGCCTGTACGATAAGTGCGCCGTGGTCCACGGAAACACCCAAAAATGGTGACGCCATTGTCGGAGGAGGAAAATAGGAAAAAAAAACTAGGAAAATACGCACGCCCATTTAAGTAGCCGATCTCCGGCTAGACTAAGCTGAAAACCAGGTTTGGTTGCGAGCATAAGTCCCCATGGTGATACAGCGACGATTAAAGAGATCGACTTTCGTGGTACAGCTAACCCTGGCTTTCAGCTCAACATACCTCGCTAACCCTCTAATCGAGCTTCGTAGTACAGGCCCCTGGACGAGTGTTTTGCAAGCTCTAAGGTGGTACTCATGGTAAAAGTTTGAGAACCACTGTTCTAGAAGACTACGCTGTCAGCTAGAGATGCGGCATGAGAGAAGGTGAACAGCTTGTGATACGCATCGCCGAGAAGAATCTAGTTTCAAAGTCCCTGTAAATAGCATGCAGCCAACGAGGTATGTTTTTTGTTGTTTCCCTGTATTTTGTTTTGCTTGTTTGGCTCTTTGTGTGCCGTGTAATTTATGATTTTATGTAAAGCTAATGCCGTGATTTCTGTTGTACTGTGTGTGTGTTCATCTATTGTTTTCACAGGGAAGTTGGAGTAAAAGGCTGCAATAAAACCCGTCAAAGGAAACCACTGGTGTTTGCCGACTGCTTTCAGAGGGATTTATAGTGAAAACTCGGACTGTTCATCGACGCGAGTGGCAGTTCAAGAAGGAGCGCAAGATCAAAGGAGCGGCTTGTTCAAGTTTTGCTGGCCCGTTAAGGCACACGGAGCCGCGATCAACGGACAGATAAGTGACAAGCACGCACTGTTCACATGCGCAAAGAGGAAAGAAGAGATACGCAGTTCATAAAGAGCTAAATCTTCAATGCAAAGGCAAAAAAGATCTTTGACACTAAGTTAAGAGTGATCTCAGAAAAATGAAGGCTTTTGTATAGGATTTGGTTGTTTACTGAATAAGAGCTGTGTTAAGTGAATGTTTTTTCTTATGCTGTATGGAAGCATTTAAGTGCCAAAGTTAAAGGGCAATTACAGTTCTCATTGAACTTTTGTATTTCAACTTAGAGTGTGTTGTAGAGGTTTACATATTGTTTGCATTTAAGGGTGAACTCCAAAGTTATTTGATTTATTGCAAGATATTCACAACTAAAGTGATGTTTACATTCACGCTCTATTTTCAAAAGTGAGTCAAATTAAATAAGTGATTAAAAAAATTACAGACCCAAGTGAGTCAACAGTTCATAGCTTAGACTACCAAGATAAACCTGAAGTATGCCTTCCTGAAGCCCAGCATGATGAAGCGCCAAAGCTAAGACAAAGTTCAAGAATAAGAACTCTCACAGAGAAAGGCAAAGAAATGCAAGAAGAAAAATGTAAAGGGCTTCAACAAAAATGTAACTAAATTTATGATAAATGGAAAACACAAGCAAAATTAGCCAAGAAGTCATTGTCGCAATTAAAGGAGTGTCTATCTGAAGAGCTGCACAAGGACATCATTGGTGAGATCGCAGGTCTTTCTGCAGATGTCCGGCTAATTTATGATGAGCTGCGCAATGTCTCAACTCCGGATCAAGACACGCGCAGAAAAGTGGATCTGTGTGTAGTGATCTCCAACTTTATTGTAAACAAAGCCTCAAGCCGACTCGATGGAGAAGCCAAGGAAGCAGAAGAAGTCAAATGGCCAGAAGCAGGCTCTCTCTTTGGCACAAGCTCCTCTAAGTCAGGTTCTTTCACCACTGAGTTAAAAGTTCCCTCAATCAACTCCTCCAGGTCCTCTATAAAACGCCAAGAAGCTGCCGCAGAGGCTGCTGCAAGCCGAGCTGTTCTGAAAGTGTTAGAAGAACAAGAAAAGGAACAGCGGGAAATACAGCGTCTAGAAGCAGAAGTTAAAAGGAAGATATCTGATGAAGAGGCAGCAATTGTTAAGCGCAGCTTAGACCAAGAGGCAGAGGAAGTTAAAATCAAAGCTCAGCTAGAACAGGAGCATGGGGCTCTTCTAAGAGCTCTGGAAGAAAAGAGGAGAAAAGTGCAGAAGTTGGAGGCAGTCAAGAATCTCAATGAATCTTGGAGGCAGTCAAGAATCTCAATGAGAGAGTAGGCCTACACGGCGTATTTCAGCAGACACCTCCGAATCATCAGGTGATGAATTCAGCGAACCTGACCCGGATTCGTCGGATGAGTGGTTGCCGTCAACCGGGAACAGCAGAGCCTCATCCCCTGACGCGTCTCCAGGAAGACGTGAGGGAGGTAAGAGTTAACTTTTCCCCTTCTCTCCTCCTTCAGTCCGTCACATGAACGCAATTTAGTCCCAGTAGTTCGTTACTGTAGCTAATATGTGTTGCCAGTAGCCTACTGATGCAATGTTGCAATTTACAGATCGTGCGTCCAGCAGAGCTCGCACTCCCACTCCCCCTCCACCTCCCACTGCTCCCAATCCTGTTGGCAAAGCGAAGAAAGGTAAAAAAAATGCATTCTTCACATCACACCGCAGCAATAAAAACATATTTTTTTATTGTAGGCTAATTGTGTATTTTTCTATAATTTACAGGTCGTGCATCCAGCAGAGCTCCGACTCCTATTGGCAAAGCAAAGAAGAAAGGTAAAAAGAAGTATTCTTCACATCACACCGCAGCAATAAAAATATATGTTTTATGGTAATTTTATATATTTCTATCATTTACAGGTCGTGCATCAAGCAGAGGTTGCGGGGATGACTGGCATCAAGCTGGCTGGCAACCAAACAATTTCCCCTTCACTGCAACCCCTGGACCCTGGAGGGCTACTGCGGAGCTGGATAGCGACCTGCCAGCTGACTTCCTGATGCTCTTCCTGACGGACGAGCTGCTCCAAAATATTGTGGTTCAGACCAACCTATACGCAAGTCAATATTTTGAAGCACACCCTGACAATCTGCCATATAGCAGAGGACATGCATGGAAACCAGTGTCAGTCCCAGAATTGAAAACTTTCTTTGGACTCACTTTTTTTCTCACTGGTTACATCAAAAAGCCTAGCCTTGAAATGTACTGGAGTGTTGATGAGGTAGATGCCACGCCCCATTTCGGCAAGACTATGTCAAGGAACAGATTTCAGATAATATGGAGGTTCCTTCATTTCAACAATAATGCATCACAGGATGCATCTGACAAAATGTACAAAGTTCGCCCAGTGTTGGATTACATTGTGGAAAAGTTCAAGGAGATGTATCAACCAGGCCAAAACATTTGCATTGATGAGGGTATGATGCAGTGGCGGGGGCGCCTGTCTTTCAGGGTGTATAACCCACAAAAGCCTGTGAAGTATGGAATCAAATCCTACATACTGTGTGACTCTGCCACAGGGTACTGCTTCAATATCGCCAGAGATAGTGTTCTCTCTCCTTGATCGTCTACCAGGTCATGGTTATACATTGTTCATGGATAACTTCTACAATTCTGTAGCACTGTGTGAACGTTTACTGGGAGTTCAAACCAACGTCTGTGGAACACTGAGGAAACATAGGGGGGAACCTCAGATCATCAGCGAGATGACAAAGACTGACTTGAGGGTGGGGGAAAAAGTTGTGCGGCACAATGAGAGGGTGATGGTAGAAACATGGCAGGACAAACGGTTGGTGAGGATGGTGACTACCTGCCACCAAGATAGCATGCAGTGGGTTGAAATGTGGAGGAGGGGAAACAGAGACAAGGTTGCTCAGCTCAAGCCAGAGTGTGTTGTTGCGTACAATGCATCCATGAATGGGGTAGACAAGTTGGACCAAAATATTGCATACTATCCATTCATCCGAAGATCGCTGAACTGGTCAAAGAAGTTTGTAGCCTATCTCTTCCAATTATGCATGTTTAACGCCCATGTCCTCTACCGAGCCAGAAACCCAGGGGAGTGTAAAACCCTCTTGGAGTTCATTTGCAGGGTAGTGAAGTCCGGGACAGTAAAGCGACATGTGGGGGGGTGTGAGGAGGAGGAGGTGGAGGAGGAGGAAGTGGCAGGTGTGGGGGCTGAGGGGTCTGTGGACTTGGAGGAAGGCCGACGTACTCCGAGAGCACCATATAACACTGACCCAGAGAGCAGGCTAGACGGAGGGCTAAGCAGACACAAACTCAGACACCTGATGCCCACCAGCAAGAAGGGGAGACCAGCAAGGAGCTGTAGGGTCTGTGCTCGCAGGGGTCTGCGCAGCGAGACAAAAATGTGGTGTCAGTCCTGTCGTGTCCCCTTGCACGCAGGGGAGTGTTTTACAGCTTACCACACTAAGCTGAACTATTTTGTGTAGGGGTGGACACACACACACACACACACACACACACACACACACACACACACACACACACACACACACACACACACACACACACACACACACACACACACACACACAGGATTCGATATAGCTGCGACAACATACAGAAATACATACCTGGAAAGAATTGTACAACTGACATTTTGTATATATTGTATATATATTGGTTATATATTTGCAAATAAATTATTATTGTCCTGTCAAAATACCTGTCTCAATGTTGTTTTTGCTGTTTTATGGAGGGAAACCACTTTTCAGGTGTTGAAGGTCACTAAGTGTCACTAAAGCAAAAAGCTTGTTTTCTCAATTTTTGGTCAAAAACAGGTGTTTTTGGTGAAACCAACGTATGTTCTACTGCCGATTACTAAAGAACGGAAAAAGGTAGAAACAAACGGTTTGTTCCTGATGAAAGAAGAGAGTCTACTCTGTCTTTTGGTGGTTTCAGTGTTTTACATAGTCATAGAACTCACTGTTCCGTGGGTCTTTGGAAATCAGTCAAAATGCTGTAAAACGCTTGGCAGTATGGGGCTCTCTGCACTGAAAATGGCTGGCAGCCAATGAGTTAAAAAGATTCTGTAATTTAATTAGTATTTTCTAGTGCTGTCAGTTAAATGCATTATTAACGGCGTTAACGCAAACCAATTTTAACGGCGTTAATTTTTTTATCGCGCGAATAACACAATATCTTTTACTTTTTTTTTTATTATTCTTTGGCTCAAAACAAAGAAGCAGTAGCCTGACTGCTATGTTCAAGGCAGTATGTTTGTATGTTCATCGTTTAATTGCACTATAGGCTGAGTCCTAGTTAACCTTTGCACCTTGTAATTTATTTTTGTATCGTCCTGTTTTGATCAGTATATGCCAATTTTGTTATCAATAAAAAAACATTTGCACAAGGCAAGCCGATGCAGTTCTCCATGTTGATAAGAGCATTAAAATAAGAAAAATTAATGGGACAAAGAAATCAAGGGATATTAGCATAGAAAGAAATGTGCAATTGTGAGTTAACTATGACATTAATGTGATTAATCGCGATTAAATATTTTAATCGCTTCACAGCACTATCAATAACATACTAAATGTGATGCTGACGGAGGTAGGTTGAAAGTATTTACAGTATATCCCTGAATACAAATTGTTGATATTTTTTTAATGAAGTGGTTTATTATTTAAAATGACTTACAATAAAACAGTTTTTCAGTCATTTTTTAAAACAAGTTATCAATGAATCTACTAATGTTTCATCTGTGCTTGTAGGACTACATACTGTTGCGTGGTATATACGTTTTTACACTTCATATGCAAAAAATCTTAACAAATAACAAACAAATTTACGGCAATATTTGCATCCGTTCATGTCATCTGCATTCAACTTGCCAGAAAACATAGGCTTCCATTAGCGCTATATACAATGTTATACAACGGGGGACCTAAATCCAGCGATCTGATTGGTTCCCAACTGTTGTATAATGAGCGTATACATAACTGCTATGACGCCCTATCATTTTGTGAAAGTTAGCATATCACTCCGCGCCTGGAAGTAGAAACAGTTACAAAGTAAAACATATGTTGGATGATGGAGAGCGTGTAAATGTTGTTACTCCGGGAGTGAGCAAGGCGATGGAGAGACTAACGAAAGCTTAGGCACACGGCGAGTGAACTGCTCCATAAGATAAATTGCCGGAGAACCGCTCTATCGGAGCCTTCTCTCGTAGGGACGCTAAAGTGTGTTGCATAGCGACCGTCGATGCATAGCGGCAGCCAGGAGGGACTACTTTTTTGTATTCTTTAATTAAAAGGCTATTTTGACTTTCTTGGTTTCTTTTTAAATGTAGTGTGTCTATGACTTTCGTTTCGCCATAATAATAATTAATAATAATAATAATAATAATAATTAATAATAATAATTCATTATATTTATATAGCGCTTTTCAATGACCCAAAGACGCTTACAGAACGGGGGGCCCTAACTCACCACACCAGTGTGTAGCACCCACTTGGGTGATGCACGGCAGCCAATCTGCGCCAGAACGCTCACCACACACCAGCTTGAGGTGGAGAGTGAGGGAATTGATGAGTCAGCCAATTGTACAGGAGGATTATTAGGGGGCCAGATTGAATGAGCCTGGTTGGGCCAGGACACCGGGGAAACCCCTACTCTTTGCAATAAGTGTCCTGGGATCTTTTATGACCACAGTGAGTCAGGACCTCGGTTTTATATCTCCTCCGAAGGACGGAGACGTAAAATGACATTAATGTGATCCGCTGCGCGTCGGGGCCGGACAACGCCCCTTAACAGTGGTATAATGAGCACATACCACAGCCTGGATTGATCTATTGCTTAAATATGTATATATATATATATATATACGTCCTGCTACACGGTCCAACACCCCCATCTAGTGGCCGCTTGGCGCCACTGGTACTCACTCTCTCAACGCACCTGTCTGCAATCTGCAATCTACTACTTCAACCGGGGATCTCCAATTAGCCGGCGCCAGTTCGTCGTTTACTACACCTCAGTCAGTATCGGTCCTACCAGCGTTAATCTAAGTCCAGCCCGTTTTTCCCTGTCCTCCAGTTACTACGGTGGCCGAGAAGGGCGAAACACAAAAACAAACTCGGGAACATTTTTACATTTTGTAAAACACACTAACAAGTTTCGAAACACTTTTACAAGTTTTTTACGAAAATTGCATTTTAGAAAAAACTTTTGCAAGTTCCGGAACAAAATAACATCTTAGAAAACATTTTTGCAAGTTCAAAAAAACATTTTTGCAAGTTCATTTTTCTTACGGAAAGGGAATGCTCAAGCTCAGAGGTTGAGCCGGAAATGACAAGGAAAACGCGCAAATTCTAGTTTTCACCCATTGAAGATGGACGGCGACGGCGACAGTCGCGTTTTGTCCGTTTTGTGGTAAGCACATCAGCCAACTATCACGGTTTTGTTTCTCGTGTGGCCGGTCCCTCGAGTTTCTGACGGAAGGACCAAACAAACCGGCAACCTCTGCACAGCCGGATAATGCAAAGCAAAGTAAGTGCAGCATAACGCTTGCTAGTATGTGAATGAAAGTGAATATCGCTATTGGTTAGGTTAGTGGCCGCTAACTTTCTGTGTTGTACATTTCAGCAGGAAAACCTTGCCCATCATTCAAACAATTTGTCGACTACAGAAGCGCGAAGACTAAAGAACGCGAGGGGTTTAATTACGGGTCGAGAGGGAAACATAGCTACAAGAAGACTACAGAAAGGAAACCGGTCCAGGTATGTTACTGACTGTTTTATCTAAGCCGCAGGGTCTTAAGTCTTAAAAAAATCTTATGTCATGTTCCTTATGTGTTCTGTATGTCTTATATGTTATACATGGTATAGGCCTACATGTATTGTGTTCTGTTTTGTGTAGTATGTTTGTGTTGTTGTTCTGTCTCCTCCTCCTGTTTTCATTCTCCAAGTTCTTAGATGTGCGCACCTGGTCCCGATCACCAAATCACCACACCTGTTCCAGATCTCCCATCAACCATTCCCCTTTAAATAGTCCTGTGTTTGTTTGTCAGGGTGGAGTGCTTTGGTTTGAGCTGTGGCAGAGCTTTGGTTGAGCTCTGTTGGCTTGTTTTTGGAGTGTATTTGGAGTGTATTTGCTAGTGTTTACTAGTGGTTGCGAGTGCTTGGTTTCTTTGTTGGTTTATTGTATTGTCTTTAGCTATTACACATTTTTGTTTAAACCTTATTACTTTAGTTGTTAGCAGCCTACTTTAGTTTTGTCTTTGTCTTTGTTAATTATTTTGTTGTGCGCACAGGGTCAATAAGGATAGGTAAGATACCCTGGGGTTTACATATTTCATACACGTAGGTTTACCCGTTGTTAATACCCTAGGTTAGAGTGAGCACCACCCACTGTACTTTTTCGGTGCAAAACACCTGTCAATGGGGGGTTGGGTTTTGTTATGTTCTTTTCTTTGGTGCCACTGACAGTCCTTGTTGATCCCTGTGTTGCCTTTTTTTGTACATAAACACTTTATATTGAATTCACCTTTTGTCCTGGATTTTGTGTGACTGCACCCTCACTTGCCCAAACCTGTCCTTATGTTGCGTCCTACTCCGAGCCACCAGGGGGGGCGTAACAATGATATGCAACACGAGGGGTTCCGTAACGTCAGAGCGTCTCATTCCTTGGAGTTTTCGGCCTACATCATTCAAATATTAGCATTGTCTGCCATCGTGTGCAGTTTGGTAGCTGCCTAGTTCACCCCTATGATACTGTATGACTGTACTGACTGTTTGAATGAAGGAATGAATGACGTTAAACTCCAAGGAGTAAATGTGGGAATTAGGTTAAACTGAAACAAGGGATGTGGTGTATAAGTGTATGAAATGAAGTGTTAACAAATTCTTAAGATTCTTCACATGCATAGAAATATTTGCAGATACACATGCTGTTGAAACATTAATTTTGTATTTTTCACCAAACAAGTCAGTGCAACATATGCACAACAGAACACATCTACCAGCTCTACCCCTACCTCTCACTCTTCCTACCCCTCTCATTCTCATCCTCCCTCTTCTTTTCCTCTCTCTGCAACATGATAATTATATACACTGATGTTTTACGGCCACATAATGGTTGCGATGTAGGTCTTAATTTTCATTGAAGTGGTCTAAAAAGTCCTTCATTTGGGATTATCAAACCTGGGGAAACCTCGACTGTCTGACTCGAGATGACTCGTAAATCGATCTGTGTCACGCTAGATTTATTGTACAGACTTAAGTT
Organism: Gadus chalcogrammus; assembly: GCF_026213295.1. Taxonomy (NCBI): domain Eukaryota; kingdom Metazoa; phylum Chordata; class Actinopteri; order Gadiformes; family Gadidae; genus Gadus; species Gadus chalcogrammus. The sequence continues at coordinate 28,003,606 of NC_079426.1, forward strand.
AAAAGAAAAAAGTAATATATATTGAAGTGGGTATCTTTACGTAGATTTTAGGGCATATAGCGCTCTAGACATAATAACAGAAGCTCTCATGCAGGGCGAGATGCTTTGCCGAAGCAATTGGGCAAAAGTATTTTGAGAGCTTCAAGCTTATGGACATGTTCGGCTCATTATGAAACTGGTGGCACAAATTTGACCATGGAGGGACACTACATTCTGTGTATTATGTACCGGTAGTCTTTTGTTTTCCATATGTTTAATACATGAAATGTATCTTATCTTTGTCATTTTTATTAAATAAACATTGGATTGATGGTGTGGATTGGAACAGAGGTAAAACCTCTAAGAGGGAAAATGCTTCCAGTATTTGTTGACCCAGAGATAGCAGCACCAGAATTGCTCAAACAAGCTGTCCAGAAGATGACAAAATTTAATAAGGACGTGCAAGACGGAAAGTACATCCTTTTGTATCCGGACCGGTCAGAGGTGGTCCATCTGCCTGGATCCGAAAGGCCATTCAAATTGGCCGAGTACAAAAAGGAGCTTGGAAGGCCATATGGCAGGATCACCCTCTTCATTTGCCTTGAAACTGATTTTAAAGGAGGTTAGTGGATCTCATATATCATGATTCAATATTTTTTCATATATTTTGGATACTCTACTGATAATCTACAGTATCTACATGATCTGTCTTGTGTTTTTACAGTAGCGGATGATACTTCAGAGTCGGATTCTGAAATTGACATCCCATCAAGGAGCACAGTCGAATTTAATCGAGCTGACACAGTGGTACATCATAATTATTTATTTTACTTAATTACATACAAATGTGTTTATTGATTTATCTATGACAATACTGACAACCTTTCACCATTGATATTTATACTGTATATAGCGTACACATACATACACACACACAATTGATGTGGTAAGGGAACAGTTATGGAAGTTATTACAAATTGTTGATAAATGTGTGCCTGTCCCCTCAGGTTTTTGAACCCCAAAACCAAAGTACTCCCAGACCTAAACCTAGAGATGAAAGGTTGGTACATTTTGGCATCTAGTCTTTGTCAGTCAAAATTTTTAAATTTCTTGTGGTTATCAACCAATCAGAATCTTGCCTGTATTGTATTCATTCACATTCTTAGATGACTATTGTAGGCCTGAAGAACAATATTCATTCATGTGATTCAAGATTCAAGAGGGTTTGTCATTACATACACAGTACAGTGAAATAACGTTTCCCAAGAAGTTTTCAGTGCAAATACTTAAGTGACTGTATTATTACTTACATGAGGTGCAATAGTGTATCAACAATATACAAAAACAGTGAAGCAGGACACTATACATCAGAGGTGATCAGATCAGTCCCTGAGTCATATGTCCTGGGGGAAGAAGCTGTTGTAGTCTGGTAGTGACAGACCGTATGTTACGGTACCTTCTGCCAGATCAAAGAGTTGAGAAAAAATGTTTGTGAGGGGTGGGTGGGGTCTTCCACGATGCTGGTTGCCTTGCGGATGCAGCTTGTGGTGTAGACGTCTGAGACGCAGGGGAGAGCGACTCCAATGATCTTTTCAGCCGTCCTCCCCACACGTAGCAGGTTTTTGCAGTCCAGTAATAATTTTAGTACTTTTTTTGGTAACACTTTAGTTTGATAGTCCACTGTTGACACTCAACAAGCCATCAGTAGATATTCAGTTGAATGTCAACAGTGAATGAGTTGACATTCAACCGAACTATCTCAACTGATAAGCAACATGTATTCAACTAACTGTAAGTTAACTATAAGTTGCACTATTAGTAGATGGTTAGTTGATATTTGACAGTGCTTGTTCAACAGATAAGAAACATGGATTCAACTAACTAAGCAACATGTATTCAACTAACTGTAAGTTAACTATAACTTGCACTATTAGTAGATGGTTAGTTGATATTTGACAGAGCTTGTTCAACAGATAAGAAACATGGATTCAACTAACTGTCTGTTAATTATAAGTTGCGCTATTAGTAGATGTTGTTTTGTACACGTAGCATGCATTCAACTAACTGTCAGTTAACTATTAGTTGCATTATTAGTAGATGGTTAGTTGATAATCAACAAAGCTTTCAACAGATAAGAAACAAGCATTCAACTAACTAATTTAACTACACGTTGCACTATTAGCTGGTGTTTAGTTGATATTCTACAGAGCTTGTCAACAAATATGTAACATGCATTCAACTAAGTGTTAGTTAACTATAGTATATTTTTATTTCGTTCATTTATTTTTACAAAAACAGTCTGCAACAGACATTGTGCTTTTTACTACATGTTCTTTACAAATATTCAACTATCAGTTGAGTGTCAACTTCTAGTAAGTTGACTATCAACTGCTGTTATTAACCAATTCTCAACTTACGTTTCATATGGATCAACTTACCCTCCACTCACAAGGAACACATCTAATGAATGAACATTCAACCCTCTGTTGATCATATATGTTCATTGTAAAATAAAGATGAGAATATTTTATCAATCAATAGGCACCCTGTGTAGGTGACAACCTGTTGATTGTCATATGACTGTCGACAAACTATCAGTCAATATTCAACTAAGCATTAGTAGAGAGGTCTTAGGACTGTCAAATTAAAGTGAAAACAGTTTAGTGTCTACACACTATTAACAGAGCAAAACAGAGAAAATAGTTGACTATCAGTTGATTCTCAACAAACTATCAGTCGATATTCAATTAAGCATTAGTAGACAGGTCTTCGGACTGTCAAATTAAAGTGAAAACAGTTTAGTGTGTGCAAACTATTAACAGAGCAAAACAGAGAAAATAGTTGATTCTCAACTAACTATCAGTCGATATTCAATTAAGCATTAGTAGACAGGTCTTAGGACTGTCAAATTAAAGTGAAAACAGTTTAGTGTCTGCACACTATTAACAGAGCAAAACAGAGAAAATAGTTGACTATCAGTTGATTCTCAACAAACTATCAGTCGATATTCAATTAAGCATTAGTAGACAGGTCTTAGGACTGTCAAATTAAAGTGAAAACAGTTTGGTGTGTGCAAACTATTAACAGAGCAAAACAGAGAAAATAGTTGATTCTCAACAAACTATCAGTATTAGTAGAGAGGTCTTAGGACTGTCAAATTAAAGTGAAAACAGATGAGAACAGTAGACAAACTACAAACTAGTAACTGTACAAAATAGAGACAAGTTTTGCTCAACTGATCAGTAACACTGGATGACCGCAAAGTGAAATAAACAACTTTATTATTAAAAAAAAACTAATCTTTAACAGAACTCTTTTTACAAAGGAAGAGTTTGAAGAGTCAAAAGAACCAAGAATACTATAAACCGTTTGAACATATACAACAAAAACTTTTCTTTTAAAAATAAATTAAAACACTCCCCTTTCTCCTCTGTCCATTTCAGCTTATTTTGATAAATGCCAAGCTCTGCTTCCTATTTCTGATAGGAGCGCCTTATGTCCTTGACAAGCCTGCCAAGGACACCTTCTGAATTTTTCCTCGCTAACCAGTAGGTCCACTCAATAAAGCAGAGCTGCTCTTTCAAGGCCTTCTCCGACCGATTCCCCCGCATTCTCCAAATTTCCTTTTTATAGGTCTGCCACGCTCTCTCGAGGTTCTGAGTATGGAGTCCTGTCTGAGGGTCAACATAATGTTGGCTGTGGTTCACCCTGACATGCCTGTAGCCCTCTGTGGCGAGACCGGCATACGCTCTCCACTCATCACTTACGACGAGACTGTGATGCTTCACATGCTTTTTGATGATAGGAACAAGGGTCTCCTTATTTCGTCTCTGCACGAGGCGAAGAATAGGACGCCTGTCAGACCGTTTGATTTGGAGCATTCCAAAGACCCATGTCCTTTTTCTCCTCCAGCTGTTCCCGAAGCGCCCTCTTCCGTACTGCCAAAACACAATATTAATGTTATAAAATAAATAATACCCTACAGTCAAACATATACATAATCAATGTTATATTACTGCCAGTGAGAAGTAGGATGATTATGCTAATTTCCAAATGATATAAATAATGGAGTAATATAAAAACTTTTGTTTTTTTAAGTTTGGAATGCATATTATTATTAGTATGTGTTGTTACATGTCAACAGTGAATGAGTTGATAACTCTTTCATGCATTGAACTACCTGACAGTTACCTAGAAGTTGCATGATTACCTTGATATGATATAGCATACGGTCTAATTTTATTTCTTATTTCAACTTGCTCTACCTGAAAAAACTATAATGTAGCCCATGTTTTCTTAAGGCATAGATTGGTTATAGCAAATAGTATCAAAACACTCCGAGGCGTCTTCCATACTTCTTGAAAGATGCATACAGCACACAAGTCATGACCTTGTAACTTTTCATCGGCCCCTCCAATATGCCGATTTGCATGTGAATACAGTACATAGTGCTATTTATTTGATTGCATTAACATCATCAAGTACTTAAATGAATATTTTTTTTCAAGTGTGGTTAAAACCATTCCAGGGAAAATATTTTGAATGGTGAGGCTTTAAATACAAATTCCGAAAATTCAGAAATTATGTTCATAGAGCCAAACTTCCACAATAATTAATCTAAAAGTAAAGCTTAAAGATTTCTCTTGAAGACAATTGATATTTCAACATTAAGTTTATAATAAAATCCAAAACAAGAACTGAGGAAAGATCAGGTTTTTGATGAGTTGAAATTGAATGACCCCATATTTAGTGAATTATATTACAAATATACCTTGCGCTTATGGCAGAACTTGCTCTCGTCAATGTGGACGATAGCGTTGACTCCACCGATTTTCTGGCCTTTTTCTTTCCTGTGCCTTTTAAGGCTTTTTAGGCAAATTCTTCGCAGTTTTTTAGACATCATTGAGAGTGTAGCAGTGCTTTTAGTGATGCCATCCTGAAGCATGTCTACCTGCCGTAGCTGCAAACCCTGTGCAAATCTACAAAGAAAACAAAGATTTAATCAGAACTGTTTACATAAACAAAGAAAATATGTGCTTGTTTGATCAATCCGTAAGTCTACTTTTGTCACAAAGCTTTTTCTACTGAAAAACTACTGTTGCAACTTGCAACTATAGTTTCAGCTTAAATTGTACAAACATTTCACACTCTGAACCTAGAGCTGTAATCTGTGAAATACTGGAGTTGGAGAAAACCTAAAATGATTACCTGTGAATGTACTTCATCCATGTGAAGAGACTACAGTGTGAGTTTGAGAAAAGAGACTTGGTCCTTACACTTCTCCTCAAACGTCCACATCTTTTACGACGGCACTCCCTGAAAATTGCAAACAAATTGGAAATTTAAATGATGTCTATAAGTTTGACATATACATACATACATTGTCTACAAACTGCTCAGCCTAAAACATTGTGGCGATGTAAATAACCCTTATTGACGATCATGTCATAAATTATAACTTGATCAAATAGATATCTTAAAACTTAAACTAGCTTGATACTACATATCAAGCTACATGCTTCCGGCTATTCGCTGTGTACAAGCTTATTCATCATTTCAATCATGCATTACAAAGGGGTAGGATTAAGTGTATAGTTCTTCCTACTTGTTTCAGGCATATCAATTAAATATATCTAATTTCTTTTATTTTTGTGAATTGATTTGAACATAATTTTTGTCTATTGTATTTTCATGCTTTTCATTTCATTTTGTTTTTTTGATATGTCTGAAATAATAACATTGAATCAATCAAACCATTCATTAGCATTTGATTCATTACTTACATATATTACATTCAAATGGGAATTGTTAATAAGGGCTACCATACAAATATTTCAATATCAGCATTTGTTTTTTTGGGGCGGTGTCACGTTAAAATTGTACCGGGGGCGAAAATTGTACCGGCCTACGTCTTCACAACAGATTACGTAAGGGGTTGTTCGTTGCCAGGCAGGTTTCAATTGCGCTCATGTTGCCGAAGACGAAATAATATAATACAGATAACGGATCGCGCTAGATAACACTTGTTTTTACTTTATATTTGTATTGCATTTAATTGTTTAATCGAATTTAGCTAGTAAACTGAGTGTTTAATGTGTTCATAGTCTAGCTAGCTTGTGTTAATTTAATTTCCTTAATTAAATTTAGAGAATAGATTATAGGTAATAGATAGCTAATAGATAGATAGATAGGTAGATAGGTGAGCAGGCATTTACTAACTGTTTTTTATTATTATTATTCACGTTATCCCCATAACATTTAGCTATTACTGTGTAGGGAAATAGATAAATACAATGCAATACAATACAAATATAAAGTTAGGAACGCTAATAAATGTTATTTGTAAAATAAGTGTTATCTGTCTTGTCGCTCTCAATGAACGAGTTCGCGAATGTTCAAGAACCTTCCACGTCATTCGACGCGATCCCCCGTTGCGATCGTCTGTTGCCAGGCAGGTTTGGAATGGATTACTATGGATGACGTAGGCCGGTACAATTTTCGCCCCCGGTACAATTTTTAACGTGACAGCCCCAAATCCTATGGCCCCAAAATCAGTGTATCTTCCGTTCAATCCATATCCGTTTGGAAATCAAAACACGAAAAGCGAAAAGTGACTTTTTAAAAAATCATCCTCGTTGGGATAGCTTGACCAGAAATTCATCACATGTATTGCTCTTTTAAAACATGTATACCGGTGTAATAGTCTCTGTATGAGCTTTTACCAATAATAAAGTCGAGAGAACAGTTTGGGAAAGCTGAGCGGTAGGGCAACCGCCTCCCCTCTGCCGCGTTACCTCTTTGAAATGAAGGGAGGCGACCAGCTGCTGCGCGGTGGAGGCGCGGAAACTCGCAATAATATCATATTCCAACCTAAATGGTTGTGCCGATTGCCAAACAACTGATGGGCCCATGAGTTAACAATAATTAATAACATTAGCACACTTACCAGATGTGGAGATCTGTGGACTGTGTGTAGTAGACCATCTTCATTTTGTGTCTGCAGTTTTTGCATTTCACTTTTCTTTGCAGCAACCTTTTCTTTTGCAACCATGTTATCAACTTGAATGATGTTTTTTTTGACTCCTTGACATTCACTTTTCTCAAAAGTGTTCCCACAAGCGAAGCCATAGCACCGGTGGTCAGAGGAAATAACTGATGTTACTGGCCCTGATTTGAAAATCTGGCGCACTTTTCTGTTATTAGTTCAATATGTGGAGGTACGCTTGATTTTTACATCGAAACACCTCCCACCGCAAAGGTTGGGCTGATTCCCTGGTTGATGCCTGACTCAATCATAATAATCAAGCGCTTCTACCGTCCGATTGGCTAAGCCGCACCGCCAACTCGGTGCCGTTGAAAGAAGCTATTAGTCCGCGCAAAATAAATTGGATCTTGTCGCTATGGTAAGTATCAACCCTCTCTCAACAGTTATTGTTTTATTTCGAAAGCAGGCGCCATTACTTGTATGTGTGAACCACTTATGTTTGGCCTATCTCTTGTTTCAGTACCAGCATATGATTTTTCACCAGTTAAGATCTGCCACGCCTGGAAATATGAATCTGCCTATGGTGGAAAGGCCTGCTGAGCGCTCTACCCGGGCAAAAGGACAGCGGGGGAATGAAGGAGAAAGCTCCGATATGCCTACTGCTGGTAAGTTGGGTTGACACATTTGTAAAGTTATTGTAATACTCAAACCGTTTCTGGCCGGGCTCGGCAAGAGCTAGTAACGTTAGCTTTGCTTAGCTGGGGGGTGACGACGTTAATAGCTGCTTGGCGACATCGTAGACTTTTCTTCCCGTCTCGATATTCACATACTTTGGCGCATGTAGCAGTGTTGCGGGTGGTCATTGCCAACTGAATAATAGAGGATTGTCTGGATATCAACCAAAGGCTCATAATTAGCTTTAGACCATGAACCATAAAATTGTGGGACTTTTTATTAACGCCACCACAAGCGTTTAATTGCGAGACGGTGGCTAGACTACTTTTCAAAGTAATAATTCAGCTGCAAATAAGCAACTGTATTTCACCAAAAACAGAAGCCCTTACCAGTGATATTTATCTACATAATTTTTGCAGGTTTTTGTCTCGTGTGACCTGTGCGCCTATGAGCGCCTATCAAGGCGCATTTTAGTGTCATCAGATGGTATTACTCATGCATTTAGTGGTGTGACTTAAGGTGTATTCACACATGGAAAGTCCGTTGGTTCACTTGCTTTGGTCCAGACCAAATAGAATTTAGATTTTTTTTGTTTGGTGTGGTCCACTTTCATACTGCCCCTTTTGCAAGTGAACCAGCATTACGAAGCAAAACCACACGTGATCTGAGGTCATTCATTCATTGGACAGACATTCTGGGGTGGAGAGAAGCAGGAAGATCGAAATAAAAACTGCGAAATATATCATTGATATAATATGGGGTTAAAAATAATAAAAATGCCTACATCTAGCCTATAAATAAAGAAGAAAAACATCTAATTATTGTTGTTTCATATGTTTATAATATGTAGCCCTATGTCAATGCCACGTTATGTGGTTTGTAGCCTACGATGTGAAACATAATGTATAGCCTACTGTATTTTTGCTGCTGGACGCGCGGCTCGCGAGAAGAATAGGCTCAAGCTGAAACACAGCTGATTTAGCTGTGTATCAGCTGGGTGTCAGTTCGGCGCAGTTCAGCTCCAAACTGACACTGGGACAGTATTGACGGTCCCGTTTGGAAGAAAAATAAAAACACACACACTTCATGCAAAGCGCAGCGTGAACCTGTTGGCACTGTAGGCTACGGGAGACGCTCCTCTCCATCTGATCGCTGAACATATCAGCATGTGTATTATGGCAAAAATCATAATCATAATCACGATTATTTTGATTGACAGTGTAATCACGATTATTAAAGACAATATCCACAGTATTCAGGTGCCTAAAACAGGCGTACTCTGGAACCACGCTATGTAAAACACATCCAGAGAGAGGAGGATTGTGCAGAAAAACACACCTTAACACATATTATGGTGGGGAAGAATTGATCCTTGTGTGGGATTATTTTTGTTGGACTCCGAGTTGCCTGACAGTGGCAGGTGCAGATTCATGTGCTTCATGCGGAGATTTGAATTTCTTCTATGCTTGTCAGTGTGTCCAGTCGAGACTTCAGTAGTATGTTTTATAGATCAACATTTTACTTTTCCTACAAGTTTGCCTCATATACTCTACTAACATGAATTTGTTATCTATCATGTCATATGTTGCAGTTGTTAATATGGAAAATATTATTTTTCAACTAGGCAAAGTCCAATGGAAGAAGCGGTCAGAAGAGCTGCAGACCCGGATCGAGTTGCTGGAGGAGGAGAATGCTTTACTGAAGCAGCAGCTTGAGCAAAGGCCTTCAGCAGAGCAAGGTTTGTAAAGCTAGAGTATAGTATTACCTGAGGACTTAAATACAGTTTTTTATGATCGCTTAACCACAGTGGGCACAACTGGAGCGACACGTGCAAAACTCAGCATGCAGTTCCTGTGGACCAACCACTAGCTAATTTTTCATTGCTTAAACACAATTTTCAGAACTCTACACACTTATCTCATGGCTTATATCACAACCTGCACAACACTGTGGATTTTCAGCACTTTGATCAAATGCTAACACACTGCTGTCACAACTGTAAACCACACATTCAAAACAGAATGGACTTCATCCTGGTGCATTTTAAACACTGTGGATTAGGGCTTTGACTTCGAACTTCGTAATTCGAATATACCGGTAATTCGAATATCAAAAAATAAATCAACGAATATTAGGCAGCCCTTAATATTCGAACCTGTTATCGGCAGGCCAAGAGGAGAGACGTCGGAGAACCCGACGCAGTCTATTCATAATATTGTAATGACCACGGAAGAGGCAGTGAATGAAGTATTGATTAGACAGCGATTTATCAGAAACCCAATAAACCGTTGGAACACACAAGACCGGTAACCATAGCAACGCCAGTAAACAAACCTTGCAAAACCCAATCCAGGGCTGAATCCGAATACTCATACTTATAGTATGCATTTTGTAGTACGCCACAAATATAGCGCGTCCGAATGCTCAGTACGCATTGTGTAGTACAGAAAACGTTAAAGAATGCGTACTACCCATTGGTACTACCGCCACAGTATACAACGGTAGGTCACTACGCTATCCCACAATGCAACCGGAGTCTGGTAACGAACGAAGAAGTGATGGCTGACCCGACACTACCAACAGCGGCTTAGAAAGACGTCGTAGAAAGCGGCGAAAAAATAGTCATTAAAAAGAGTAAAAAAGTAAAGTAAGTCATCAAGTAAAAAGAGACATTTTTAATTTTATAGCAACGATGACAAGACGGAAAACAGGTAACTTATCAAGGTAGTTTTGCCGGCATCTGAGGGGAGATACGTCATCTCCAAACATCCGGTGGAGTTTCGGCGGTGTTCGGAAGCTTTCAGAAGCGTTCTACACATAGCTGTAGACCGTACTACACTTGACAGTGTAGTATGGTCTTCAGCTATGCGTAGAACGCTTCTGTTCAGTAGACACTGAACAGAAATAGTATGTACTAAGTATTTGGATTCAGCCCAGGTCTTACTGAAGGCATTAAATGGTCAAAATACTATTAATAAATATTCGAATATATTCAAATATTAATATTAATAAACAAACGAACTTCGAATATGACTTTTGGGCAAAAGTCAAAGCCCTACTGTGGATTGCTATTTCAACTGAAACACAAGGTGTCTTGTTTTAGACTTGTGAGTGAACATATACAGTATATAGGGAAAGTGCAAAAATACTTTCTTTTGGAAATGGACCAAGGAAGAAAGGTTGGTGGAGGGAGAAGAGTGGCAGTGAGAGTGTGGATGTGTTCTGAGTGACATGTGTCATCGCGATGAGGCTGGTTCATAGTGTTTACTGCTCTGAGCCTATTTTGCAGGTGATGTGAACTGTTCAGCTCCAGTGACTGTTGGTAGTGCAGACTGTAGTTAGATTTTTGCACATTGAGCTCCAGTTGTGCCCACAACTGGAGCTCAATGTGGGTTTTTTTCAGGTTAGCGATCGAAAAAAAACTAATGTATGTGGCTTCACTACAACAACCACAATATTGGAGTTCACCCATTGTATGAGGGTCACTCTACGTCACAACATCTGATAGACATCAGCATATCAGGTGGGCACTATTCACACCTGCGCCTTACAGGTGAACGCTGCAAAGCCAGCCAGCTGCGCTCTTTTAAAAATTACACAACTGTTACGGTAACACCCTTAACTCTACCGGCAGTGGTTCGGAATGAGGAGGACACCGATTCTTGACAGGCTTACTTTATTCCCGTTGCACTCACTTTACAGTTGGTTGCATTAGCTTATGCTGCTTTCTCTCGCTTGCATTCACACACCCAGACACATGCTACCGCTCGCTCTCCTCGCTCGTCCATTCACTCACTGAAATCCCTCAAACAACAACACACTGCCATTCTCGCTCACTCACTCAGGCTACTCTGTCTCATAACACTACTATCAAGATACATCATCTACTTCCGAATTGCCCTCCAACAATTTAAAATCAGAAAAATCCTCCACCTCAAACAACACATCTGTGTGACATATGAGCTCACATCGTGTAGCGATAGCGCCCTTAGACTCTCTGTCACTCTGCTTTTCAAGGAAGTTATATCATTTAGATCTTCCTGAGTGACAGCTAGATTAACCCAGTGTCCTTTACAGCCACCTCCTTCCTAACTGAGCCGTCAGAACCTTGGTCAGAACGCATTTTTCAAAATTGTGCAGTGTGACAAGTTATGCTGAGACTGGGGGTAAAGTTACCCTTAAAAGTTGTTTTAAGTGCTTTTTTCTGCTTTTCGTCATTTCCTAGGTGACACAGTGGACAACACTGACCCCGAACCAGAGTCAAACACTGACGCAAGTAGCAGCTCCAGCACAGACTCAGATTCCAGCAGCAGCAGCTCTTCCTCCTCTGATGGCCGAAAAAAAAAGAGGAAGCACAAGAAAAAAGCAAAAAAAAGGAGCAAAAAGTCGAAGAAGTCGAAGAAGTCAAAGGCCAAAGGATATCGTGGTAAAGTAAATTATATAATTGTCCTGTATTTCTTTAGGTTCAGAAATTACATATACAGTGCTGCTTGAAAGTTTGTGAACCCCTTGACCATTTTGGAATTGTATTGTGTTTAACCATTATTAACTCATTTTTTATCAATACCAGTACTTTTTTTTGAAATAACAGAATTGTTTATCAATTCAACATTTTTCTTTTCCGGAAATCAATTGTTAAAACAGATCAAACAAATGATTTGCCAACTGTGAGCAGTATCGAGCAGGTAAACACAATCAGGTGGGCCAAATTGAGTGATGAAATGGATTTTTTTTCCATTTTCAGTGACAACCATATCGGATGTGGGAAGCGGTACCGCCAGGTCCTTCGAATAATGAAAGGGGACACACAATGTCAAGGGCATTCGCAAAGGCAGGCGTCTCAAGAAATGCTGTGAAGGACACCGCCGCAATCGCGGAACTGTACATAGCTGACAGAAGTGTCCTGAGGAGATAAAGGGCAAAAAGACGCTCCTCCATTTAGCAAAGGTCTGCGACTCAAAAATAGTTGGAGAGCTTTCTTGAAGATTGAAGAACTTAAAAAGAAAAAGAAACTGATACCATTCACCAAAAGAGGCTGAGGCTGAAATGGACAGAGGAGAAAGGGGAGAGTGTTTTCATATATTTAAAAAAAAAAAATAATGTTTTTGTTTTATTTGTTTCAAACGGTAAAAAAAAAAAAAAGTTTGTTTTATTTGTTCAAACGGTTTATAGTATTCTTGTTTCTTTTGACTCTTAGTTTATTTAAAAAAAAAAAAATGTTTTTGTTTTATTTGTTCAAACGGTATATAGTATAGTATTCTTGTTTCTTTTGACTCTTAGTTTTTTTTAAAATAATAAAGTTGCTTTCTTCTCTGATATGCTGCTTATGTGTTGTTTATTTCACTTTGCGGTCATCCAGTTTTACTGATCAGTTGAGCAAAACTTGTCTCTATTTTGTACTGTTACTAGTTTGTAGACCGCTACTGTTCTCAACTGTTTTCACTTTAATTTGACAGTCCTAAGACCTCTACTAATGCTTAGTTGAACATCGACTGATAGTTTGTTGAGAATCAACTATTTTCTCTGTTTTGCTCTGTTAATAGTGTGTAGACACTAAACTGTTTTCACTTTAATTTGACAGTCCTAAGACCTCTCTACTAATGCTTAGTTGAATATTGACTGATAGTTTGTCGACAGTCATATGACAATCAACAGGTTGTCACCTACACAGGGTGCCTATTGATTGATAAAATATTCTCATCTTTATTTTACAATGAACATATATGATCAACAGAGGGTTGAATGTTCATTCATTAGATGTGTTCCTTGTGAGTGGAGGGTAAGTTGATCCATATGAAACGTAAGTTGAGAATTGGTTAATAACAGCAGTTGATAGTCAACTTACTAGAAGTTGACACTCAACTGATAGTTGAATATTTGTAAAGAACATGTAGTAAAAAGCACAATGTCTGTTGCAGACTGTTTTTGTAAAAATAAATGAACGAAATAAAAATATACTATAGTCAACTAACACTTAGTTGAATGCATGTTACATATTTGTTGACAAGCTCTGTAGAGTATCAACTAACTCACTGTTGAATATCAACTAAACGCCAGCTAATAATGCAACGTGTAGTTAACTTAGTTAGTTGAATGCTTGTTTCTTATCTGTTGAAAGCTTTGTTGATTATCAACTAACCATCTACTAATAATGCAACTAATAGTTAACTGACAGTTAGTTGAATGCATGCTACGTGTACAAAACAACATCTACTAATAGCGCAACTTATAGTTAACAGACAGTTAGTTGAATCCATGTTTCTTATCTGTTGAACAAGCTCTGTCAAATATCAACTAACCATCTACTAATAGTGCAACTTATAGTTAACTTACAGTTAGTTGAATACATGTTGCTTATCAGTTGAGATAGTTCGGTTGAATGTCAACTCATTCACTGTTGACATGCAACTGCATATCTACTGATGGCTTGTTGAGTGTCAACAGTGGACTATCAAACTAAAGTGTTACCCTTTTTTTTTTATCATGTTTTAGAGATGAACCAGGACCTTCGGGAATGGTTCCGACTGTGGTCATATCAGATGCTGAGGACATGGATCCAACTCAGTCAGACAAGACTTGCTACAGGTAAAACAAAAAAATTATAGTGACTCGCATACTTTCAATTTAATTCATGGGGAAGAAATGTTATTGTAATTTCCCAACAGAAAATACACAGACCTGTATTCACCAGGTGTTGAAGAAGATGAGGAGCTGGTTGCAGTAGTCAGTGTGGATAATTTCCAAGACACAGCAGTGTAAAATTAGCTTTTTGAGTGTGGCATTCCAGTTTTTCCATTGTACAATATTGCTGGTATTTAAATAATTGTTGTAAAAGTGTGTACTGTATTTGATATTGATTAATTAAATCACTTTTGGTCATTACAGGGAGGAGATAGGCACTACACTTCCCTTGATTATAGCAAACCTGTCGCTTCTTATCGACCACAAGAAGGTCAGCAGGTTCAACATTTCGAGGTCCAATATTTGGGACGGAGCTGTCAGAGGATTCAAGCGTTCAACGTACTCAGAAGCCTGTGACATGCTGGTCAGGTTCACAGATGATGCTGGAGTTTTTGAGGAGGGCATTGACACCGGTGGACCTAGAAGGGAGTTTTTGACCCTTCTCATGAAACTCCTGAAAGACCGGCCTATTTTTGATGGTCCAGAAGGTATTAAGTTCTTGGTCTTCAATGCGAATGGTATGCATAGGGTTATTAGTGTGCTGTGCTAATGGTTGGTTAATGATCATCAAACATTTACATTTTTCCTCTGTCTTAAAGAATATAATGCATTTCATGTTTTCATTTTGCAATATGAATTCATTCACAGCCGTTAGGGAGGATGAGTACTTCCTGGCAGGAAAGATGGTCGCGGTCTCAATAGTACATGGAGGTCCAGGACCCCATTTCCTGTCAGAGGGTCTTGTTCAGTATCTTGCGGGCCAGCCCTCATTCAAACCATCAGTTAATTTAATAACTGATGATGAGATAGGGAAAGCTTTACGAGAGGTGAGAATAGCATAAGTCTACTATGTGGAAGGACAGAGTTTAACATTGTTCTTGCACTGTTTTAAGACCATGTTTACTTCCGTTACAGGATAAGCATACAGAATGTATTGTAGTATATGTAATGTAGTTTTTGATAGGGTAAGGTAAGGGTTACAGCATGCTGTTTCTGTCACAGAATAAAAATGGGAAAAGATAGTATATCCAGTTATCTACTGTGGTGGTTATGCCTCTTTATGTCTTTCAGATTGAGAATGCTGCGTCATTGGATGATCTGCGAGACAGTATTTTAAGACACAGCACAATGTTGCAGACAGCTTGCTGTCTTAGACATGTGGCTGCTGTCGAACAAAAAAAAGAGATTGTGGCAGACTACCTCCATTGGCACGTCATTGACCGCAACTCCTCTGTAATTGACAGGTAAGATCAGATCAGTTTTATGTATGAAATGTTTGTTTGAAGTGTCTCATGGCATGTGTATCTGTTATACCCTGTCCTCTGTGGCATTCCTCCACGTGAAATTTAGCAGTTTGTAACACCTTGACATGTGCAAATCAAAGTAATTGGTTTACACACAACTATTTTCCCCAGATGTACATTTGTTTAGGTGGATTGTAATTGTCGGGGAGAGAACCCTTAAGTTTTCTTTAGATAATTTAAATGCAGTAGGCACTACACAACATTGAAACAGTGTTGGTGTTCACTTTGCAGATTCAAAGATGGTCTGTCAGCCCTTGAGTTTCTTGGTGCACTGAAGCAACACCCTGCTTTGCTGACCCCTGTCCTGTGCCACGTCGACAAGAAACTCACTGGCTTAGACCTTGAGAGGGTCTTCAAACCTGATCTCAGTCCTTCAGGAAGTAACAGAAGACTGAAAGAAAACCAAACATTGGCCTACTGGGCAGACTATCTTCTGGATTGTGAAGGTTTGTAAGGCTTTTTGTAACTACTTGAAAAACCACATACCATGGTGTGTCTGAACATTTATTTCTTTGCAGAAGGAGAGGCTGCTGTGTCTGTGGAGGACGTGTTGATGTTTTCAACTGGACTGAGATCCCTTCCCCCAGCTGGCTTAGACCCACTTCCACAATTAGAGTTCCTAGATAACTCGCCATTTCCAATGGCAAACACTTGTGGAAATGTCTTAAAACTACCACTCCTAGATTCTTACGGAGTGTTTAAGACACAAATGGACTTTGGAATGCAAAATAGTCCAGGATTTGGCTGTTTTTGACTTCACAACCTAACCCTAGATCCCTGAGACTAGTTTAATGTTTGTTTTTTTCAGTTAACATGAAAAATAATGGATCTAAAACGATTAGCATTGTTATTTGTTTAATTGCCACTTTGGAAAATTGAAACTGGGTGTCAAATTCAGACACTTTGTGTACATTTACAATAAACCTGCAATCAATTCAGAGCTGAGTAATTTATTTTAGTCTAAGATACAGTTCAGTTGAAGACTGCCAGTGATCTGGCTTCTGTAAATTATTTTTCTCGATGGCTAAGTCCATGTACTCCTGCATGTTTGGGTCCCCACATGGAGCTCTTGTCAGCTGAGCCTCAGGAAAGGCATCAAGTTCAGTTTCTTCAATTTTAAATCCACAGTCTCTGGAGCCAAACCTGTGTTAAACAAAATATTACATTTATTAAATGTTTAGATCAAAGGGAGACAAATACCATCTGATGGAATCTAAATGAGTACACCAAAGTTGAAGAACGGACCGGAGAATGCAGTCAGTGGTGACAACACTATAGGGGGTATTGGGGGGGGAGGGAGGTGACGACAGAGGACAAAGGGGCCCAGCGGGGGGGGGGTGTTCAAATGCTAATTGTTCAAGTGTGAGACACTGAACACATTCAAGTTAAATGAGCTACTGACACAGAATAATGCAAAACTTCAGTTCATGTTTCTTACACCAACGAAATGGCAATATTTTCAGTTCCATCAAGTATTACCTGTGTGGCAAGTAGTAGAGCTCATTAGGCAATCCTCCTGGACATGATGCTGTTCTGGAGGGACGAATCCTGTGACTGTTCCAGTCTCACACACTCATCCAAGTCCCTCTGAATGACCTCACCGAAGCAATATCGCAGTAGACGCTGATGCTCTTGACTCCCGTTAAAGTGTCCGGCATCTCTAAGGTCCGCAAATAACTCCATCCAGAACTGAGACCTATAGAAATCGATAAAATAATATGTATATGCTTAAAATTATAACGTATATTTGAATGAATGAAGGTTACCCATAATCGAATGACTTAACGAGGGCCACGTACCTTCCCTTTCTGAATATGGACCACCAGGACTCAATCCTCTGGTTACTTGTGGATGACCCATACATGTGGCTGGACGCTCCAGACTAGTAGTCATTGTGGTGGTGGCGTAGGGTACACTGAATTGCGGCCATGGTCCCGTTCTCCGTGCCGCAATCAGTCCTCAGTCTCATGGGTAAGACACCAAGGTTTCGCACACATGATAAGTAATAGTGAGCGATCACTGTTGGGTCATTATTCGTTGGTCCACAAACAAGCCACAGTACTTTGCGCGAAAACCCATCGATGCACCCGGAAAGAGCCAAACCGAATGGCTTGAGTTTATCATAGCCATCCGCGTGCCATACATAGTTGGGTCCCATGGAGTGGTAGGTTCTCCTTATGAACCTTCTGCGTGTTCTCCTCTCGCACCCTTGAGGATTGAGCTCCCGGAGCAAAGTCATTACAAGATCCCTCCTCACTTGCAACTTGTACTTTTGTTTGAGTACCTGCCACATCGTGCGGTAGCCAAACAGCTGTCCAGGTCCGCGAAGTTCCAGATGTATTGTCCTAATTACTGCGTCTCTAGAGGAGAAATTCCTTCTGCGGTATAACCCGGCGTCATTAAGTTTGCCTTTCAGAGACCTCAAACTGATCTGTACATCATGTAAACACGACATCATGTCCACGATCGCAGCGTACGAGTGTCCCTCATGAAAATAGAGTGTGCACTGCTGCAGCACATCTAGTCCTTCCGTCTGGTCAGCGCGATTTAAACACTCTAAAGACCTGCCACACGAAAAACAAAACCGTGTTAATCGTCTCATGTGTTGGCCACAGAACGGACAAAACGCTGCTCTACCGCTGTCCATCTTGAATCGCTATGAATGAACTTGAATTCGAGAGCTTTCGTTATCACTTCCGGGTCAACATCGGAGCTTGGACATTCCCTTTCCGTAAGAAAAATGAACTTGCAAAAATGTTTTTTGAACTTGCAAAAATGTTTTTTTGAACTTGCAAAAATGTTTTCTAAGATGTTATTTTGCTCCGGAACTTGCAAAAGTTTTTTCTAAAATGTAATTTTCGTAAAAAACTTGTAAAAGTGTTTCGAAACTTGTTAAACTGTTTTACAAAATGTAAAAATGTTCCCGAGTTTGTTTTTGTGTTTTGCCCTTCTCGGCCACCGTAAGTAACCCTTTTTCTACTCTTCTGTAGTTCTCCGTCCGTCACCCTGTTTACCCGTTGCCGAATCCTCGCCTGCCTGACTGCCCGCCTAACGCCGAGCCCCTGCCTGCCTGCATGTTGACGAATCCCTGCCTGCCTGACTACCCGTCTGTTACCGAACCCTCGCCTGCCTTACCACCGCTTGCCTAGCCCCGGCTTGTCGTTACCCCTTGTTCCAATAAACCCCCTTTCCTTTCCACCCCGTCTCTGCCTCCCTGTGTCAAGCGTTTTGTTCCTCTCGTCCATTCCCCATAACTAAAAGGCCCAGAAAACAGCTTTGTGCCATTAGCTATGTGATTCTGACAGATTCATATTCAGAAATCAGGATCATTAAAGAACAAGTTTAATTTGTCGGCAGACACAATTTAAAAAGGTTTGCACAGGAAATTGGGTAATGCAGAGAAGAAATAAAAACAGCATATATAAATTATTGCAGCCAGAAGACAGGATAAACTTTGTGAAAAATGGGGATATCAAGAGCATGTCTGCAGGCATTTGTCTGGTCAGGTGACGGGAAAAGGTGGGAACTCAATGATGGCAAATGGTTGGCATGAGGGGAAGAGCCAGGTCTGAAATAATGGAGGTTTTATTGAACAGTTAAATTATGAGATTGAAATGTTAATAAATGTGATAAAGTTCAAGGTACATTTCATTATCAAAGTAGGAAATTCATGTGTTCACCATTACACGCTCCAGCCTGCTGTATAGCATTAAAAAAAATCAAAAGAATAAACAAGGACAAGACAGACAGAGTAGAAAGAACAAAGAAAACATGACAAGCGTGTGTGAGCAAATAAAATAGTAATATAGTTCAATGATATATACAGTATGCTCATAGTTTAAAAAGGCTTTGATTTTTTAAGTCTGTTGTTGGACAGTCTAATTACTGTATGCATAAAAGACTTGCTGTACCTATTCCTAATTTTCCTTTGCAGGAGTCTGCCAATTGACTCGTTGCTTCTTAAGAATATCTGATGAAGAGGGTGAGTTGAATCATTTAGAATTTGTCATTACAGTTTAGCCTCAGATACCTGATCAACTCCAATGATAATGCTGAACTCCAATGATAATGCTTTCTGTTTTAACTATTGGTTGCAGTTTCTTCTGGTCCTTAATGTACATGTTACCAAACACACACATAAGGCCAAATGATAAGACACTGCAAGAGAGCTTTGTAAAACATATGAAGAATCAGCTGTTTATTCTAAAATGATTTAGTTTCCATAATTAACTTCTGCAACTTTTTGGACTTATGTTGTGAAAATTTAATTAAAGGTCCCATGGCATGCTTTATGGATGCTTTAATATAGATATAAGCATTTGAAGATGTTCCCGAAATTCAGCCGTGGTGCAGAATTACAGCCACTACGAGTCAGACGCACATTGAGCTTTCCCCAAACGCGCCATTTCGGTGTCTGTAGCTTTAATGGAAATGAGGAGGAGAAAGGTGGGTCAAGGAGGAATGTGGGGGTGTGGCCCTGAGCAGCTTGCGGCCACGGTACCATGCGCTCTGTTTACAGTGGATGTATCGCAATGGCGAGGCGCACACAGCCTTTGGCCTTGTTCTGTAAATATTCTAGAACACTCCAGGTGCTCCGGCGGGAGTCCTGGAGCTCTATATCTAAATAATATAATATTACGCATAGATATCTATATAATATGTTATATATTATCATGGCCAAAAGCTGTGTGCGCCTCCAGATGATATTATGACGACTGCGTCGGGTTCTCCAACGTCTGGTTCTTCCACGTCCACATCAATCGGAAGTAGACTGAACCACGACATGGAGGAGAAAGGGATTGTTGCCCGCGATTGTTGACCGCGATTGTCTCCTGCCGGAGCCTCGCTGCCGAGGGACCACCGCCTCCGCGACGGGCAGCGCTTAGGCACCACCGCCTCCTGCACACTGTAAAAACTCCAACTTAATATTGTTGTCCTAAAGAAGTATTTTAAGTTTTTAAGAACAAAAAATGTATTATTCATATTTGACTTCACAATGTAAGTAATTCCAGCAAACCATGCATTTTTATGTTTCAACAGCATTTTGTCACGACTTATTTCCTTCAGTTGGGATGCACAACCTGTGCACAACAAGTGAAAAAGTTCTGGCAACTCATATGTCCTTGTCGTAAAATGCGGGAAAGCCAACTTTCCGAGTTGAGGTTTTTTACCTGAACTCACACGAGTCGTGTTTCGTCAGGGATGGAGACAACACAGGCAAGTTTTAACCTTCTTTCCAATTAGACTTGAAGTGTGAGTTTTTTCATGAATGTGAATATAATACACGATAAATAAGTGGATAAGGTATGCATTTTCACTGAAGATAGTATGACCCTACACAGAATAAATAATGCTTGCCGTCGCCGTTAGCTTTAGCTTATCGGAAGCTAGCACGATGCCTGCGGTGCTTGTCTCGGTATGTTCAAGCAACAAACAGCGCAGTCGAGCAAGAATAAGAGGGGCAGACGTCGCTCATTGCTAATGAGCTTACTGTGCGTTCACACCAAACGCAACGGGGCGACAAGATCCCATACAAAGTGAACGTAGAGACGCGTATCGGGTGAATTATTCGCTAGAGAAAACTGGCGACAAGTTTTGATTTGTCGCGCCACAATTTCGCCCTGCACAGGCGAGCGCGTTCACGAGGATTTGTGGCGCGACAAATTCGCTCGAGTTGAAATATTGCAACTTTGAAGCGAATTTCGTGTGATGACAGCCAATCAGCGTTCAACAGCGTGGCCACTGAGTGACATGTGTAACGTAACAGCCAATCAGCGTCCATCCGGCCAACTCAATGCAGTGTAGTCCGGGGTGAACTGCAACATGGAGGAGAAAGTGATTGTTGCCGTTTGCGACTCCCCGAGCTCTATATATAATAGTATATAATATAATATGATTGTATATATAATATCACGGCCAAAAGCTATTTTATAAGCAATTGGAGGCCTTAATCAATAATGACCAGCTATAGATTTGCTTCCCGATGGAGATTTTTGACAAATTACATGTTATTTAGCATCTACACGTTAAGCTGAGTCCAATGAAATCAAGCTCGCCCTCTTGCCACACCGAGATCATGTAGGTGTACCATGTAAAATACATGGAACATAGAGTGTCATGCTTGGTGTCATTGGACTCAGCTCAACGTGTAGATGCTAAATAACATGTCATTTGTCACAAATTTCTGTCGGGAAGCAAATCAATAGCTGCTCATTATTGATTAAGGCCTCCAATTTCGACAGCTAATTACTACCATTAAACATGTTCGAATATGCTCATGTCTGGCACCGTTGCAATCGCCTGGAAGCGTAGATGTTGAAGGACCCCTTGTTCGCCCTCTTACGCCACCGGGAAGATATTTACATACTTCTGATTGACTAATGAATTGATTCAGCTATTCCCCCAGAAGTCTGGGGTCAAAAGGTCAAAAGGAGCCACTTATGAGACAACAAAAGTTATTGTGTATTTCTCTCATAACTTTTTGTCATTATTAAAGAGAGGCCTGATACTCAGATATGCGTGTTGGATGGCTAGGGTGTAGGTCTGGGAAGAACTTCAGGCCAAAATCTTGCAAGCGAGCCGCTGGGTGAGGTGCAACGAGATGGAGCACTTGCTGAGTCATTTCCTGTAGGGCTGGAGCCACAGGTTGAAGCGTATGCGTCCTTTGAGACCCCCTTTGATATATAAGAGACCCCAAGATACAGCTTACTTAAATTTTCTCGACTCAGTCACCTATTGCATCACTTCCTTTAGGGCTTCGGCCTCCTAATTGATCATTGTAGTATAATTGAATGCCCTCTTTCATATATATGATACCTCCACCACTGGGACGTGGCAACAATTCTCCAAATCCATATGGGGAGGGGGGCGGGGGGAATCCTTGTGGACAGTAGGGGTGTACACTAGACATAAATAGGAAGCAAACTCAGGAGAAGGAATGACCTCTCACAAATATTTATTTAATAAATTGTTTCAAATAACCCTGCCTCGTTAAATGAATGCGCTTGGTGTTTTGCTTTCAAAAATAGGTTATAGAAAAAGTCTAAACTGCAGAAAATAAAAACATCCAAGCTGCCTTTAATATACCTTGGAATATCCGTCTATTTTTTAAACCATCGGACCCTAGTGTACGACAAAAACAACACAATTGACGGCAGCTCCTTTGCCGCGTGGTTTTTAGAGCCATGTAAGGATTAGAGGGGGGCGGTCGATAGCAACCACCATAGCAACCATGACGGTCAAGTGACTGGATGCAGCCCCGTTGAAAAAAATAGAATACCACCCTACACACTCAGGAGATTAATGATATTTAAATTATTATGACCATGAAGTCTTTATTTGCATGGGTTTACATTTCGTTCTGTGTAGCATGGAAAAATCGGAGAAACACTCCCATTCAGAATGCATTGTTTTACATTTCGTTCTTTGGAGCACGGTTATTTTTATTTATTTATTTATTTTCAGTTTTTGAGGAGGTGCTTCTAAGATGCAAATGTTTCTGCAATGATCCAAAATCCAATGAAAACCCGTTGGCTTTTTGTCGAGGGAATCCAGGGCGACGCTCACTTCCGGGTTGGCCAACAAATGTCATCCCTCCACCACTCTACTGTAAAAACACATGTTCAAGTTGAATGAGAATAATAATAATTCTGCCGTAGTATTTATTGAAGGGGGGGGGGGGGGGGGGGGCATACAAGTCTTTTGGCCATTCGTAGTGTTGATCAGCAGCGAAATAATTTGTCCGCAAAGACGGTGACGTCGCTTAGCAACAGAAGACGCTGGGGTAGACAAGTCACCGGACTACTACCCATGCAAGTGAACGGAGCGTTCCACGGCATTGAGAAGACCCGTGTAATAAAGGCCTATAATATTTCTGTTTATGGCATAGATTTCTCCTCAGATTAGGCCAATAAACCAATGATAAAATAAAAATAAAAACGCTCGATCAAAGGCCCGGCCCGAGTATAGTGGTGGGAAATATCGGCCCGACCCGGCCCGCGTCGGGCTCGGGCTCGGGCAGAGAATCTAAACACTGACTGGAACTACTTAGCAGGTGTCTGTAGGCCTATATCAGGAGTTAATGCACGCCATGCAGCCAATCAGAATACGAGTATTCCCCCAGACCGTGGTCTAAACATTATTCACAAGTTATAATCAACCCCTACACATCAATATTAATGATAACCCATTAAATACGGTATGATTTCTAGATGACATGGCAACGTCCGCTTGCGACACTGGACTTGCGAGGCATCGACGCGGACTTTCATTCACATAGCCAAAAACAAGAGAATAGATGGCTAGATAAAATAAACATCAAGACATACAATTCTAAAAATAACAGATGAAGCAGCTACCCTTTTTTCCTTTGCGGTTTGCCTACAGAGCAGCGCACCTGCATTTAATATATCCGTGTATTGTCACAATTTCTCAGAATCAAAAGGTGAAAGTAGAAACGGTTGGCCAAAAGCAGTCATATTGTTAGTTATCACAGACAATTTTAAGTAGAAACGGGTGGCCAAAAGCTGTCATTTGTCATCACAGGCAATTTTCAACAATGAATGATCTGTACGAAGCTCCTTAAGGGACATTAGGGAGAACGCTCCCGGACAGAACCTTAGTTTGGAAGTCGTGCTTAGTGACACGACAAATACTTCCAACTGAAATACAGGGACACGTTTCTATTGAAACGTGTCCCTGATCACGTTTCAATAGATTAAATAACGTGACAGTGTCAAGTATTTTCGTGAGACCAGGTTCGAGCGTGTGCATGGGTTGAATTGCGTGTGCCTCACGCCGAATGCGTGAGACTTGAGAGCCCTGTACTTACATGACACAAACCAGCACCGCAAACGTTCTCTCCCGCTTGAGATGACGTCTTTCTTTATAGGTTCATGGGTCTGATGCGCCGATTTCCCATGCTGATATTTCCGGAGATTCTTGGGCATCTTCGACAATTTGGCTAAAGATTGTCTCATTACACGCTAAATACTATAATTATAGCCTAATTATATATATAGCCTACATGTATATATAGGCAATATATATAATTAGGCAATATATATATATATATATATATATAGCATTTGTGGTTTTGGCATAAACATAACTAGGGTGCACTGTACTATCTGCGCACACCCTTTCTGAAGCCTCACTCTCTCGCTCTCTCTCTCTGTCCCTCCCTCTCTCTCTTTCTCTCTCTCTCTCGTAGCGTTTTGTGGAGCACGTTAATTGTCTGAGAACACTCCCATTCAGAATGCATTGGTTTACATTTCGTTCTGTGTGGCACGAAAAAAGTCGGACTATCATGCTCTGGAACACGCTTCAAGAGATTAACGTTCGTGCGCATGAGCACGAAATTGCGTGATACCGGGTTGCAACGGGACTGGTTGAGGAGTCAAAGAAGAGGAATAAGAATGATGCACTCATAAAGCAGCGGATGGAGTTGATTTTCTCACTGAGGCGCAAGGAGATTGTGGAGCTACAGCCTATGGTCTCAGAAGTGCAAGGGAGATGGCCTGTTTTGTTTTGCGAGGTAGAGGTGAGCAGCTGATGAAATGTTATCCTAATGGAGTTTGTACAAAATATGAAAATTTGGGGATTTAATTCCTCTGTTTTGAAAATGTTGAAACTTAAATGATTGTCCTTCCTTTATTAAACAGATCAAGGAAGAATTATGTTGGATCACCAACAAGAAGCTACTAGACGACTTTAGAGGAGCCATTAACGAGCACACTTCTCTGACTCTATCGGGCCAGGGGGGAAGCTTCACTGCCTGAGATGGATGACATTCTTGAAAGACTGAATGAACATGTATATTTTAGGTAAGCTCAGTAATAAATTGCATTTTGTGCAAAGTTACCGATCGGGTAATTAACTTGTTACAACACCAGTATTAGTGTTTGCACCGACCAGAAAGTAAATAAAGATAAGGCTAACTTGCATATTAAAAAAAAAGGTGACAGTTCTGAAGAGAGCTTACTTCGATCTTCAAGTTAGATCTTTAGAGCCTCCATTACTTTCTAAACAAAACAAATGCTTAGAAGGTTGGGATATTATATTTTAATGAAAAAAGCGGCAACAATAAAAGGGTGCAATTATTAGAACAAAATGGCACCCCAGATAGCAAAATTCAGTTGAATCAATGTTTAAATATGGTTTGGCAGAAATGTTGAAACTATGTTGAAGCCTGACATTGAAACGATGTTGAAAGTGTCCCCTCTACTTTTCGTTGAATCAACATTGGATCTTCAACCATATCGATATTGAATCAATGGTGATTCAACCATCATCTAAATGAGAATCAACGTTTAAATTTCAGTTGATTTTATGTTGAAATAATGTCACTTAATCAATAGTGAATCAACCATAATCTAAATGAGAATCTACATTTAAATTTCAGTTGATTTTATGTTGAAATAATGTTACTTAATCAATGGTGAATCAACCATCATCTAAATGAGAATCTACATTTCAATTTCAGCTGATTTTATGTTGAAATAATGTTACTGAATCAATATTGGTTCAACCATTATCTAAAATGTATACTAAATATTAATTTATATGAATGAATGAGTATAATATATATATAAGTATTACAATGATTGATGGCCACTTTAGCTTGCAGAACAATCATCAACCTCCATTGAAATACACTCTATTTAGCAGTAAGACTATGCCACCAACAATAGGACTAACTGTATAATAACAACAGACACATTTTGGATTGATTTAGTTTCTATGGATAAAAACATTTATTAGCAAAAACAAATTAAATAATCAAATTGTTCAAGGTATTGAAAGAATCTTTGGCTTGCCTTCACCACAAAAGATACCAACAAGAAAAGGCGAATTAGTGTAATCACATGTGTAATTTACATGTTCTTGCATCTTTGGGAAGGGTGGGATGAAACACCCTTAAGATGGAGAGCAAAGAGGACAGTGCAACAAGAGACACAGAATAGGATGTGGCCCAATATTTTAAGCTTGTTTTTAAAAAGTCTTCATTAGGCTCATCAAAAACAAAAGGCTGCAACCAGGGCCAACAAGGGCCATAGCTCATATGAAGAGGACACTGTGGGAGAGAAGCAGAGACAACATGTCAGCACTCATGATGAAACACTTGCAGAGCAACTTATGCAACAGCTATTTAGGAATATTAGGAATATCAAATTCACCTACATCTACTTTTTCTTGATGCCTCCTGATCGCCAAGGGGCGTAACGTAGACAATTTTTTACAATGTCGCTGAAGGCCTGCTGTGTGAGTTTGCAATGCAGAGAAGCAACTGTAAGACATGAATACAAAATGGTTGTTTAAGGAATGCGAAGATACTCATTGCATCAGTTGGGTTTAAATAAGTCGTTGCCAGCTGAAAGATAATGTTCCATGCAGTAATGGCCCAATACCTTTTGCTCAGAGGCCTGTTTCAGGTAGCTGGTTTTGAGGCAACCCCGAGTTTGTTCGCTCTGAGTTAGTGGAAACTCTGGGTTTTCCGTTTCAGGTAGCAGGTTCAGCGCAACCGAGAGTTAGTTGCTGCGGCAAAATATGCCGTGGACCTAACCTGCTCGGGAGGTGGTTAGACCTACTCTGTTGTCTATAAGGCTGAAGGCAGCTCTCCGACAGAAATAAGTGTTAGAAATGGCATGTCCTTTTCTACGAGAGTCCGTGGACGTAGAGGCTGCGATCCTCAGAAGGAATCTCCGTGAGGAACGATTATTAAGACCCCGGTTGGATATACTTTCTTTTCCTGATAATTTTCTTCACGAGCGCTATCGTTTTTCAGCGCAATCTATCATTTATTTAGACCACCTTCTCAGCCCCCATGTTAAATGTCAAAAGCACCGGGGGCATGCTTTAAGTTCAATACAAATTATTTGTGTGGCACTCCGTTTTTTTGCAAACGGCAGCTTTCTTTACAACGTCGGTGACGCCGAGCACATTTCAAAGGCAACCGTGTATCGGTCTGTCAGAAATGTGACTTGAAACGTTTTCTTTACACGTTTGTGATGTTTCCAAGTCACCGACCTATACGAACAATCAAGGAAGAGTTCTACAGAATTGCAGGTAACAGTAGCAACAATGTAGCCTATTTGTTTCTTGGAACGTTTTAATTTAATAAATAATGTGCACAATTTGATAAAATAAATTAATTTGTAATGTTCTAGATTTTCCGGGTGTCATCGGGTGCATCGATGGAACTCATATTCCCATTAAAGCTCCTTCACGGAATGAAGGAGACTATGTTAATAGGAAGTCCTTCCACAGCATCAATGTGCAGGTACAGGTGAAGGCCTAGACCTTCAGCATTTTAAATTAAAGATACTTAACAAAACAGCCTCTGTATCTAATTATACTCTCTGCAATTTGAAGGTCGTATGTGATGCCAGAAATATCATCACCCAAGTGGAGACAAAGTGGCCGGGGTCTGTGCATGACGCACGCATATTTCGGGAGTCTAATCTGAGACCTCGCTTTGCCCGTGGTGAGTTAAGCCTATATTTGAAGGATTTATAATCCATATTTGTTCAGATGATTAATATTTCACCTGTATCGTAGGAGAGTTCGACGGTCATGTTTTAGGTGACAGAGGGTACCCCTGCCAGCCTTGCCTTCTGACCCCGTATGCCGATCCCGTGCCAGGACCACAGCAGCGCTAAAACCTGGCGCATATGAGGACGAGAGCCAGGGTCGAAAACACGTTCGGGATCCTGAAGGCAAGATTCCAGCTGTGATTTAGAAGTGGATGGCCTCTCATTGGATTCGATTTCATCCTGTTTGAGAGAAAGAAGATGTCAGTTTTAAATTGTACAACGCTATCATCAACTTTTAGATGTTATTTTTAAAAGGTGTTAACCTCCATAGGCCTTTCCTCTTCCCTTTCAAATGCCGCAGACAATGTTTCTCCATCATCTTCCTGTAATGACATTAACAGTTGTTTTCAGCAATTATCAAGACATTATTAATAATCTGTGGAAGGTGAAGAATTGTTACAATTGCATGGAGGTTGGTGAGGGCATCTGGTTCCAGTAGGGCGATGAAGCCATCAGTAACTGGAAGAAGATGATTAGACAGTGAAATTATTACTTGAGCCAGAATATTGCCCCATCTAATTTGCAACGCGCTGGGTTGCATGTACATATTTAATTATTTTGAATAACCAACCTCTTATAAAGGCACTTCTATCCTGGGGGGTGGGGGGATCAGAGGAGCTCCCTCCAGGGATGCCCTCAGCCACAGGACGCATACTCTGTTGGCTGAGCGCCATCTCCTCAGCCTCTGTGAGGGCTGCAGGTGGTGGACCCCCTCCAGTCTGCCGGGGCTCTGCTTTTTTTCGATTTGCTAACATGGAGGAAAATGTTACCCTAATATTCAGTAAGCGCTATTTTGAAGACACATATATATGTATATACACATACATACATACATACATACATACATACATACATACATACATACATACATACATACATACAATGCATTTTGCCTAGGTGTAGCCTTCTAATATATCTAAATCCTATTAAATATTGGCAGTGTTGGGGGTGGCTGGGAAATGTACTACTTACATTTACTGCTTAAATATAGGCCCATCACATGTTGAATATAGCTGTTAAATTAGGTACAGCAGGCAAAACAGCACAATTGATTTGATTTCAATTCAACATTAGTTTACCTGTTTGAACTATATTTTTGTACTTCATCTTCATTTGCTGCCAAGTCCTCTTGGGGCAACTCGGGGTTGCGTAAATTGACACACACACATACACACAATTTCAGATTCAGATTCAGAAGTCTTTATTTGCCATGACATGTAAACATGTTTGGAATTTGTTTTGGTACAGTGGAGTTTACAACAGGACAGACAAGACAGGACAATTTACATATTGAATAAGTGGAATATATTAAACTTTCCTCTTATTTTATTTTATTTTACTAATTTATTTTACTCACGCATTGACTTGTTCAGCTATTTCAGGCCAAGCTCTCTCTGGGTAACTGCTCGGCATACATACGCGTTCATTAGAATTTCCAATTCCGTGGGGGAAAGTAAGTGGATCTACAATTTTGGTCCATGTTTGATCATGTTATCAGAAATCCATTGATGATGGCTCTTTATAGTCAACAGGCACGCCCTCAACCCAGAGTGAACATACTCAGCGTTGATTAACCCAAAGCTGATCACCTGTTCTGAAACCGAAAACACAGAGTTTCTTTTCAACCCTGAACTCTGAGTCAACCAACTCAGAGCGCAGGATTAAACTCAGAGTATGTTAAACCAGCTACCTGAAACAGGCCGACTTTCTTTTGGCCGGGCAGTGTAAAAATGATAACCCAAAGTGCAATAGTGCTAATGCAGTTGAAATGTCAACAGTCCAGTTACACTTACGATGTGTAGAGAGACCGAAAATGCTTTTTTTGTTTGGCCTTAAATGCAGATTACTGTTACTGTGTCAAAACAGCACAAGGAATATTTAGATAAACTCACCAAACATGCAGTCTTGCAGGGCTGTGTCTTTGAAGGGCTGCTTGGCATCCCTTTGTGTTCAGGTTTTTCCTGCCCAATTGAACTTGCAGGCCAGGCCGTTGGTCAAAACCGTTGCAAGCATCCTCCTTACCATACATGTGGAGCTAGTGCCTCCCACCAAGGCCAAGCGGGCAATCTATTGAGATGAGAGGAAAAATGGATTTAAATACAATGCCAGTTTGCCTGTTGATGTGACTCAATAGGCCTTATGCGCAACATTCTTCCGGGTTCTACAAAACAGTGGTCTTGGCTTCCGGTCGTCCGCTGCTCAATAAGCTGAGTTTATTATGGCGACCTTCTACAGCCGGTGTTTACAGGAGCAACCCTGAACAACTATTACCGATGTGCACAGTATTGCCAAACGGACGTCCAGAGCCCCGGGGACTCTGTTAGACAAGGGATTTAAGTTTTACGCCTCCTCATTTATTCATAATTATGAAGGTATTTACATTTGTAGCTTTTGCTAATAGCGCTCGTTAGCGTTAGTTAACTGTAAGTAGCCTAGTTGTGTACTTGTATGCTATCAGTTAGTTTAGCAGTATTTTTGCTCACAGACAATTAAGACAATCAGATGAAGACTGCATTTTAGCGATGGGTTTATACTACCAACAGTATAATTACTACGATGTCCTGTGTGTTTAAGCTGGTCTTTGTCGACGTGGTACGCTGGTCGTATGTGTCTAGTAGACGCATAAGACCAGACACTACTATCCTAGTAGACTCTACTAGGATAGCTGCTAGGTTTAATGTCGACTAGCTGCTACCGTTCTGGCAGGTGTTTCAGATTTCTAAAACATTGATTTGTATAAAGACAACTGTGATGAATGAATGAATGAATGAATGAAATGATGCTGTATCTTCTTTTCCACCAGTTTCAAACAAAGACAGGTTGAGAGGTACTGTCACTGTCAGAGCAGCTTGTCACAGGTCCATGCAGAATAATGAAAAACCACACAGCTTGAGCGTAGGGTATGTTCAGGGATGGGTTTGTTAAATTGTCTGTTTCAGTTCAATGACTGTACAGAATGCGTTCATCAAGCCTCTCAGAATGAATATATTTACACTGCAACTGCTTTCATTTGGCCACCAGCATGTTCTCAACTATGTAAACACCATATTCACAAATACAACACATTCTTCTGAGACACTTGATAAATGGCTATAGTCTACCTGTTAGTGAAAGAAGGTCATTTGTGCAAAGTTGATTGACAGTAAATATTTCTATCGACACATATTTGGTATACCTCTACTCGTATGGTTGCCGTTTCTGGTATTTTAACATTTGTGAAATTTTAATTTCACAAATGTTAAAATGAAATTTTAATCACACGAAATAGAATACTAAATACTAAATAGAATACACTAAAGCGAAACTTAGAAGTTACCAGGAGATCACCTACCACTGCAGTCAACCAGTGTACGGAAGTGAAAAGCGGAAATGATTAGACCCGTTTACACCTGTTTTCCGGTTCGAACGCTGGGCGCTCCGCATAACCCCTATTGGAACACCGGTGTGTTAAAGGTCTGACCATGCGGAACATGGATAAAAAATGTTAACAGTGAAAATGTTGGGATGCACTACATGTTTCATTGGAATACATTGGAAATGCATTACAGGAACATGCCTCTCCATGAGCTAGGGGCAGGTGTGACATCTGTCTTTGCATGTTTAATAACATCTAGAGGACACAAGCTTTCAGAAAATGTATGGTTTGAGTGGTATATTGGCTTTCCCTAAATAGTAGAGACCAAAATGTAAAGTCTTTCTACTTGATTCACTAGGCATCCTGATAATGATAATTCCATAATCCTGATAATGACTGGCGCTATTTACTTTATCCCTTACTTACCATTCTGATCAATGTTCAGCATGGTCAGACCTTTCGGCCTCATTGAAGTCATCCTTGTTGGTGATAGGCAGCTGGATGGCGAAAATTTCTTGGCTTGTGGCTGGCCCTGGTCCACAAGATGGGGTCATTCTAGCCTCTGCCAATTCACCCTTGATGAACTGCACATCCCTTGAGCGTAGGCTATGTTCAGGGATGGGTTTGTTAAATTGTCTGTTTCAGTTCAATGACTGTACAGAATGCGTTCATCAAGCCTCTCAGAATGAATATATTTACACTGCAACTGCTTTCATTTGGCCACCAGCATGTTCTCAACTATGTAAACACCATATTCACAAATACAACACATTCTTCTGAGATACTTGATAAATGGCTATAGTCTACCTGTTAGTGAAAGAAGGTCATTTGTGCAAAGTTGATTGACAGTAAATATTTCTATCGACACATATTTGGTATACCTCTACTCGTAGCTACGTAGTGAAAGAGGCGGAGCCAGGCTGAGCCAAAGTCGGCGCATTTCCCACATAGTCTGCATTAATAGAGTCATTTTGTAGTTTTTATAATTTTTGTAGCTTTTTATAGCTGCTAGGCGTAAAGAGTTCACCGTTCAAAGCGGGATGTTTATTGCATATTGGTCGTCCAATTTAAATAGATAGTGAAGGGCAATCGGGTAGGATTATGAAGAGGATTGTGATTTTGAGTAACGGTTAAGACAGAAGTGAGTCGCCCAATATTGAAAATGCAAGTTTTAATATTGTGATTTTTGTTTTCTTTCACATCTCCCTAGTAAAGGACAGTAGGTGGGTTGACGCCATATCTGCTGGGAAGGAGTCATACATGCTATGTTGTCAAATTGGATTCGGAAGTAGTGGGTTTACCTTCAAATGCCACTAATACTGCTGCAACACTTTAATAATTTTAACTGATAAATTATATTTTGTTTTATAGTCGCCCTGATGTGCATTCATGACGCACACATATGGCTGCATAAGGCAGATGCAGCTGAAGACTCTCTCCATCCCTCCACTTTGCGATCTATGCCACCATATAGGTGGGGATTGAACGTATCCCAGGTACGGCATCCTGCAATAAGCCAGTATGGAAGGCTGGTTAGCCAACGACGGGTAAGATCCCACCTTGAAGCTCGGGACAACCTAATTCAGGCACAGTCACAATTACTTGGCAGAGTCACTGTGAGCACTGGCTCACTTGATCATGGAGTGACGGACTGCAACCATCATAGGAAAAGCCGGCTGATGATAGGCAATTCTATGTCCCACCTGATGCTCGCTCTTTCAGCATCCCTGCAGGAGGTTGCAGTGGGTGCTCCGGCCCACGATTTCAGTGACGCTTCTTTGCAGGCGTTCGCACTGATGTCCAGAGAGTTGGGGCGGGTGATGTCCACTCTCGTCCAGGCTCGCCGCCAGGTTTGGTTAGCACAGTCTCCTCTTACTGAGGCGTGCAGGAGAACCCTCCGCAGTGTTCCAGTTGAACCTGGGGAGCTGTTTGGCT
Organism: Gadus chalcogrammus; assembly: GCF_026213295.1. Classification (NCBI taxonomy): domain Eukaryota; kingdom Metazoa; phylum Chordata; class Actinopteri; order Gadiformes; family Gadidae; genus Gadus; species Gadus chalcogrammus. Next base: position 28,037,113 of record NC_079426.1, read on the forward strand.
CTGCAGCTCTAGAGGCGCTTGAGCGAACAGTCCAGGCCAGGAAGACTCGCGAGCATCTATCTGTGCTTCAAAGGAGTGTGCCTCCTCCTAGCAGGCCTAGAGGTTCTTCAGCTGCCCCACAGCGTAGCTATCACCCACAGGCTCACCCCAGTGGCTACCTTAGGTCTCAGCGCCCACGTCCACAGCCTGCTCAGCAGCAGGCACAGGCCTTTCGGGCCCCTGAGCGGCTGCCCTCGGGGCAGCCTCAGGTCCCATATGCTGCCCGTCGTTCCCCCAGGACCTTTAGAGGTCGGGGGACCCGGCGCTGAGGGTCAGGGGCCGGTCGTCGGATGTTTTTCCCAGCAGCAACTCAGCTATTGGGCTGCTTCCACCAGGGACCCGTGGGTGCTTTCCACCTTGACCCATGGGTACAAACTTCAGTTCCGACGCCGGCCCCCAGCCTATGGCCGGGTCAAGATGACCATCATACACGACCCGGCCAAAGCCCAAGCCCTCGCCCAGGAGCTTTCCGCCCTCCTGGACAAGGGTGCCATCGAGCCAGTAGATCCCCGGTTGCAACCCGGGGGGTTCTACTCGACTTATTTTCTGGTAGCAAAGAAAGACGGCGGACTGCGTCCTATCCTCGACTTGAGGGGCCTAAACAGGTTCCTGAAGATCCTGAGGTTCCACATGCTGAGCACCGCAGAGGTTCTGCGTACTGTTGCCAGGGGGGAGTGGTTTACATTAGTAGACCTGAAGGATGCCTACTTTCACGTTCCCATAGCACCGCACCACAGACAGTTTCTGCGGTTTGCTTTCCAGGGGCGTCGTTTTCAGTTCAGGGTGCTCCCGTTTGGCCTCTCCCTTTCCCCACGGGTGTTCACCAGGTGTGTGGCAGCAGCCCTCTCACCCCTACAGTCACGGGGCATGAAGATTCTGCCATATCTGGACGACTGGCTCATCTGTGCACCATCCCAGTCTCAGGTGGCCCTGGACACGACACTTCTTCTCTCCAATGTGGCCCGTCTGGGTCTCCGGGTGAATCTCACGAAGAGTTGCCTGGTGCCATCGCAGAGCATAGTCTTTCTCGGTGTGTCTCTCGACGCAGTCGCCATGAAGGCCTGTCCGTCGCCACAGCGGGTGGACGGCATCCTCCGCCTCCTTCTCCTGTTTCGGGAAGGCAGGCTGTTGCGCTATGTGGAGTTTTTGCGCCTCTTAGGGAAACTGACGGCTGCCGCTACAGTGGTTCCTCTAGGACTGCTGTCGCTACGCCCCCTCCAGAGGTGGCTGCACAGCTTTCATCTGGATGTCAGATGGCATCGGCACAGGGGACTCAAGGTGTCACGCTGCTGCCTACTTGCTCTGGCTCCGTGGAGGGAAAGATCGTTTCTTCTCCAGGGCATGCCCATGGGTTCCATTGCATCCCGTCGGGAAACCGTCACAACAGATGCCTCCCTCTCGGGGTGGGGTGCTGTGTGGCAGAACCGGACAGCTCAGGGGCTGTGGCCCGTTCAGGTCCGCTCAGAGCATATCAATGTTCTGGAGCTGCGGGCTGTGCACAGCGCACTGCAGTCATTTCTTCCCTTCCTGGGCGGCCGGCATGTGCTCGTGCGGTCGGACAATGTCTCGGCCGTCTCTCACATAAACCACCAGGGAGGCACCAGGTCTGCACGGCTGTTGCAGGCATCCCGGGACCTCCTGTTGTGGGCAGCACCACGCCTGGCCAGCCTGAGAGCAATGTATCTGCCTGGGGTACAGAATCAGGCTGCAGACTCACTCTCCCGTTGCAAGCCGCCGCCGGGGGAGTGGCGGCTTCATCCGGAGGTTATCCTCAACATCTGGGATGTCTTCGGCAGGGCAGAGGTGGATCTCTTTGCCACAAAGGAGTCGACCCATTGCCCCCTGTGGTTCTCCTGGACAGAGGAGAGCAGCCCTCTGGGTCAGGATGCTCTCGCCCACGATTGGCCAGAGGGTCCCCTCTATGCCTTTCCACCAATCCCTCTGATTTTTCCGACGCTACAGAGGGTCCTCCAGCAGGGTCACAGACTGCTGTTGGTAGCCCCCTTCTGGCCAGGGAGAACATGGTTTCCACTGCTGCGCAGGCTCTGCAGCAGTTCACCACAGCGCCTTCCCGACAGGAAGGATCTCCTGTCACAGTTACAGGGCAAGATCTGGCATCCCGACCCTCGTTGCCTACAGCTATGGGTCTGGCCGTTGCAGGGCCCAACCCGCTGCTGACGGAGTGCTCAGACGGTGTCTGCAATACCATACTGAACGCCAGGGCGCCTTCTACCCGGGCGCAGTATGAGAATAGGTGGCAGCTATTTACGGCATGGTGTTCAGACAGGGCTGAGGACCCTGTGCATTGTTCAGTTCCAATGATTTTGGAGTTCCTCCAGTCACTCATGGATGGCGGCCGGGCCCCAGCTACTCTGAGGGTATACGTGGCAGCCATCTCCTCGAGACATGCTCGGGTAGACAATGACACAGTGGGGGGCCACAGATTGGTGTCCCTTTTTTTGAAGGGGGCGTTGCGGTTACGACCCCCACGAGCACAGCGTGCCCCAGCATGGGATCTGCACCTGGTGCTCAATGCCTTATGCTTGCCTCCTTTTGAACCCCTGGCTCAGGTGGAGCTGAAGTGGGTCTCCACTAAGACTGCCTTTCTCCTCGCCATCGCGTCAGCGAAGCGCGTCGGGGAGCTTCACGCTCTGTCCGTGAGTGACTCATGTCTGAGGTGGAACTCGGATGGCTCAGGGGTTACCCTGTGGCCGAATCCAGCTTTCCTCCCGAAGGTTCTGTCATCATCGAACCTCAACCGACCTGTCCGCCTGGCGCAATTTGTCGCTTCGGAAGGGGAGGACAGGTTCAAACTGCTGTGTCCTGTGCGAGCTCTGAGAGCGTACGTAGCTGCGACTGCAGGCATTAGACGCTCGGACCAGCTCTTCCTCTGCTATGGTGGTCCTAGGAGGGGCTGTGCTCTCTCCAAGCAGCGGTTGTCTCATTGGGTTGTGGACGTCATCACCCATGCCTATAAAGGAGGTGGTCACCCCCTGCCATCCGGGGTCAGGTGCCACTCTACCAGGGCTGTCTCAACGTCATGGGCTGCCCTGCGGGGCGTGCCCCTGGAAGACATCTGTGATGCAGCATCATGGACATCACCATGTACCTTCTCCAGGTTCTACCGGGTGAACGTTGCCACTCCCCATCCGTTGGCCGTGGTCCTGTTGCCCGACTCTGCTGTTCCCTCTCAATGAGGTAGGTGTTGGAGTTCCTCGTGACCTTGTTGGTAGGAGCCATCCAGTGCTTAAAGCACCGCCTCTGGCGGTCAGTAAGGATGAAATAGAACGATAGTTACGTATGTAACTACGGTTCTATGAATCCTGGATGACCGCCAGAGCGCTCTGTCACTCAGAATCCTTGTGTACTCGCGAGAAGATTCTGCAGGAACAGATCCTCTGATGTCACCGGAAGATATAGGCTGTCCGGAGCTCATCAGGGGTCACAGGTGACTTTGTTGATATTAGGTACTCGAACTGCGCATGCGCGAGACGGATAAATCCAGTGCTTAAAGCACCGCCTCTGGCGGTCATCCAGGATTCATAGAACCGTAGTTACATACGTAACTATCGTTTGAAGAACATTCCTCAGGCAAATTCGAAGATATAGAATTTCCTCGTTTATTGCGCCCCCTATTGGCGAAATATTCCGAATTTTTTATTGAACGCCATTAAGGGTAGCACCGACATGTGTCTAAAATTGCGTTTCGACGTAAAACGTAGCTAATAAACAAATATTCAAAACGCTACCGTTTCGTAATCGAAGGTCGGATCAAAAAAGTGTTCCTTGATTTCTTTTTGTGTGCGTCTAAAGATGTTGTGTGCAAAGTTTTGGGTCAATTGGTCAAGAAATGTGGGAGGAGTAGGGAAAAGGCAGTTTTGCGGTTTTCGCGAAAAAAAATTATAGACGCAAATGGGCGTGGCCTATGCCAAAAGATGCAGCAGACTCCAGTGAATATGTGGGTACAGGTTTTTGACTGTGGGAGGTTCGGTGTGGGAGTTATAGCCCCAAACGCGTTTTCCCTTGGTATAGCGCCACCTAGTGTTCGGCGTGTCTGGATTTTGTCGTCTGAATAGTCTTCACGGACCTGGATCTAGTCATGCAATTGGCATGTCGGCACCATTTACGGTCTGGGCTGTGGTACCACTTTCTTGGTAGGAAGTATAAGAATAATAATAATCCTTACAAAAACAATAGGGATCCAACCTGTTGGCTTGGACCCCTAATAAAAAAGAAACACATTTTTTAAACTGGGGAGTCGGGACCCATTGAATTTCTCAGGGACCCACCAAACTCGCCACCTGTGGGTCCCGGGGACTCACTACATTGAAAACCTATCAACATATTATATGATTATAATTATTTCTTAGAAAATCGGTATCGGAAAAAACGGTTTTGGCAGGTCAGACCTCCTTAAAAACCGGAAATCGGTATCGGCCAAGAATTTTGCAATCGGTGCATCTCTATAATTATCCCTAAATCCTGTAATCACCATTTAACTTGCTCAGGGACACATCAACACTCAGCTAGGAGGAGATGGGGATCGAACCAGCAACCATTCGGTTACCAGACACCCTCTACTTCCTGAGCTAAACCGACCCCCAGCCACCTCTCCGCTGATTTATTACCTCTGCGTCGGTCCGCATCCGCCCTTTTTGCTTTCTTTACATTCCTCTCCCTTCTCCAAACACCTTCTCCCTCTGATCCAACCCGTTGTCTCACCAGTGCTCTGTGTACCAAGATGTAATGATATATACCACATGGTGTTCCGACGCGTTGGAGAGTCTCCAAGAACCACAGAATCACCCATCCCAGTGGTGATTCTACGTTTTTTCTAAAACAGTGGACATGGGTTACATTCAGGAACAAATTACAGAGTACATCCAAACGCACAAATAATCTATTAGGCACAATGCAAATTCAATCTCTTTCTCTCTGTTGGACACACTCCAAAACTAGATTATTAATCTTAAAAGGCCATCGAAAGATATGAATGTCCCCAAAGAAAATTCTAACCGGAAAGCCTTCTCCAATCTCATCGCCACTTCTCGTTGCCAATCCACACACTCCTCCTCTTCTCTGTCTCACTCTTCACAAATCACTTCATCTGACCCCTCTAACTCAACTCAATGTAACTCTTTCTCACTCACTCACTCATTCGCTCACATATACAACTTAAAATAAGAATGGAGCTATACCTATGACTTGGAGCTGTCATAAGTATTAACTGCGTGTGTTCCGAGAATCCTAAAGTTTTGGTGAATTTTCCTGCCATGGGGAGGTGAGAGGCATAATTTGGACCTACGCAAGTGTTAGTGGCTCCAGTGTGGGCCATCATTGGCATGCCTCTATAATTTATCAGAACCTGCAGCATTGGTTCCTCATCAGCTTGTTTTGTGATTGCTACAAGCTGACCCTCCCCCTGTGGATTCCCTTGGCACCCCTAGTATCCCTGTCCCATAAAGGGACCCTGCTGTCCCTGGTTGTAGTTCCCTTGATCTTGCCTCCCCTGATAACCGTTACCCTGTCCTTGCTGGGATGGAAGAGGGTTAGTCAAACAATTTCTCTTCATATGTCCTTCCTGGTTGCACCCATAACATATTAAAGGACCTCTGCGTTGTCCTTGGAATCCTTGTTGTTGATTATTTTTATACTGCCCTTGGGACCCCTGTTGCTGATTATTCTTATACTGTCCCTGGGGCCCCTTGTTGTGATTCTGCTTGTTCCCACCCATTGGGTTCCCATTGTTATGTGTGTGTATATTTATGGCAGGTGGAATGGGTGACCATTGGCTCTGAGGCTGTTGTACTGGGGGGAAGAATGCCTGTTGAGGTTGGGTTTGTGGTGCGCCCTGCTGGACGGCTTGCAATATTGTATCAACAGGTTCTGAAACAACTGCCTGTTTCTCTTTCTCTCTTCTTGTGAGTTCTTCCAACTGAAGCTGAGATAGCTTCCTTTGCACCTCTTTGCTTTGTTCCTGTATTTTGTGTTCATTCTGCCGATATTTGTCCACTGCATGAACCACATGATCGCAAAACTCTCTGTGAGATTTATTTGTAACCAGTCCAACCACATCATCCAGCTTAACTTTGATTGAGCTAGGTAGAATCTCTATCACAGAGTTTCTGAAAATGACCGAAAACACAGGATGGATCTCAGGATCCTCATTCGTCTCCAAGCGCCATCTGTCCACTTGGGCCTGGAGGTAGGATGCAGGATTCTCTGTGTCATTGATGGGGAGGCCTCTCATGTTTTTATGATCGATATGGGTAGGGAACTCCCTTCTGAGTGTGTTCCACATCGCCACTCTGTAGCGATCAAGTGTAATCCCATCATGCATTACGTCCATTATATCCAACCCTCCATTCCTCAGTACAGACTCCAATTTAGATAACCCCAATACTCTTGCCAACAGAGCTTTCAGGTCCCCCACTGCCATTAGGTTTCCCACTGTGAGTTCCTCAAATGTTCGAATCCATTTAGACGCCCCGTTATGAATGTTAGGGAGTTTAGAAATAACTCCCTCCAAGTCCTGTGAACCCCACGGTTGATAGTGGACATGTTGTCCTTTGACTAGAATAGGATAGTTCCCGGGGAGGGTGTCGGGTGCCTTTTTTGCCCTTTGCGATTTCCTTAGTTTCTCATTTAACTCGAGTGGTGTGGGGCTTAGTACTGATATACTGCAGCCAAGCTCCTCTGTCGCTGGGCTCTCACTATACCCCTCCCCCTTGAGTTTAGTACTCTTTTTTGTTTGCCTTTTCTGAGACTTCGTCCTTGTCTTTGTGTTTTTTCCTCTCCTTTTCTTTCTAGGAGAAGGCCCTTCGCAAATTCGCTCATTACCATCTTTCACATCTTTATTACTGTGCTCATCACCACTTGTCTCATCTTCGTCCTGATCCTCACTCTTACTATAACTAGTGTCAGCATTGCTACACTATTCTCTTGCTTTCCTAATCCCCTCATAGCAGTCCATGTGTATGGGTGCGCCCCTATTCCCCTGTGTGTTACACTTATTATCTCCTTCATCTAGTGTGACTTCCCCTTTAATTTCTACGTTGCCAGTTAACAGTGGACACATCTTATTTGGTTTGTACGGCAGTGGCTCAAGCTTCAGAGGCAAAGGTTGAGCCTCTTCTTTCTTTGTGATTATTCTTCTGGCCACTCGTTGTAATGCGCGCCACCTCTCTCCCTCCTCTTCAAACAAAGCTAGCACTAACTTTTCCCTGTCTCTCTTCTCCAAGGGCTTTTTACCACTTCTGTTAGGTTTGTAGTTCCTTATTACTACCTCCATGTCCCTACACATTGTCTGATCAAAAGTCCCTCCCGCGGGCCATATTGTGCCTGATTTAACTGTCCGCTTCTCCCACTTCTCAGAAATTCGTTTGATCTCATTTCTGAGGAGTGGATTGTCTCTACTCAAAACTTCTACCGCTGTTGGTGCCATTTTTAATTATAACTTTATTACTTTATTTGTTTTTTCTGAAATACACTATTAATACAATTTATTTGAGTTTATTCTACTAGTTAGTTTAAATACTTTATTATCTCTAAGCTACAAATGTGAACTCCTCCCAAGCGCTCGTCTCCCTCCCGAAGATTGGAATGTGGCCCCAACACTGGCCTGCAGGCTCCTGCTCGTCCCCTGTGTGTTTGCTCGTGCACGTGCAGTTAGAGTCAGCGCGGTTACACATTTATTCAGTACTTCAACAAATTAACTATTCTCTATCCGTCTAATTTATTTATGATTATCAACTACTTTAAACAAATTAACTATTCTCTGTCCGCCTAATTTATTTACAGAATCAACAACAAAAAAAATGAAAAATGTCAGAATTGTTTGTAATCAATTACAAATACAAGGTTGACCGAGCGTAGAAACTGGCCTTTTGATTAAAACATGAACAGTCGAGTACTCCAAATCTGAGCTACTCAACCTGAACTTAAAATAAAAACCCTTTTCCCTCATAATGCCAACATCAGAATTAAAATTCACTCAATCGATCCGAGATCAGAAAGCTGTTCAATCGGCCCAAAATAAGAGAAAATTCACTCAGTTGATCCAAGATCAGAAGACTGTTCAATTGGCCCAAAATAAAAGAAACTCATTCAATCGATCCGAGATCAGAAAACTGTTCGATTGGCCCAAACCAAGAGACAATTCACTAGTCGGTACTTCAAGGAAACTTTTCGAAACTAAGAATGAATTCATCGACGGCAATGAATTCCAACCCAGCTTTCTGGGATACTCTCAGTCATCCAACAGGTAGGCCTACTTCAACCGACCTGCGGACCTGCACTGTCCTTCCTTCTTCCAGAAGACAGCCACAGGACTTTACAGAAGGCCTATTTAAACAAAACACTGCACTGTCCTTCCTTCCTTCAGAAGACAGCCACAGGACTTTACAGAAGGCCTATTTAAACAAAACAAAACACCAAAACACCAATAACAACAACACCAATAACAACAACACAAAGCGTCTTGGTCATTTAGAACCACAGAACGCGTTATGGCATATGTGCGCGCGCACGTCAATCTCTCCCGGAGCCCCCGTATCTCTCACTCGCTCATTTATCTATAATTTTGGTTTGTTTGATCGAAGAGACACTTTACCTGCTGCTCGGCGTTCAGACGGGGCAAGAACAGATCAAACGACTCTATCCTATATATGGCAAGACAACTTACCCTTGAGCTCTGGTCGTATGATCCGTTCGCGTCCCGTCCTCTGGCCCGGCAGCTGACGAGTCCCTATTTCCTCCTGGTCGTTACGCCAATTATGTCGGAGATTAATCGAGATTTAAAACACTTAGGCTAATTCAAGAGAGAGAGAGTAAAATAAAACGAGGGGTCCGGAGCAAGAATTGACAAAAGACTTTGTCGTGCAGAAAAACAACAACGATAACAGCCGAGTAGGGTCTTAAGAGTCACTGGCTTGCCAACAGATTTGAGCCTCTTCTTAAACACACAAAAGCACAGTCCTCAGCAGTTTCTTGTTTTTCTAGGTGTCCACACATAATAAAACACAAATACTTCTAAACAGATGGTCACCGAGATAGTCTAGGACCCAGGAAGTGGAGTCAGCATGCATTGTCTCAGTAGACAACTGCTCCTGGGGGGTTGCGCCCCAACCCCTGCTCTGACCCAAGACTCCCAGGCCTCGTGACCAGCCCTGGATCAAAATCCAAGACGCTTTACATGTTTTCTACCATTAGATATACAGGCCTAATTTTAATCATAGTTTACCATAGAATATAATCATTAATTTCTACCACAAAAGCAGCGTCCCTAACAACCTGACGTCGTTGAAACATGCGAGCGAGCTGATAAAATCTTCCTAATAACTATAAAACTAATGATCATACACATTCACTGACTGAAGATTATGTAAGGAAAATGTACATTTCTCGCTAGAAATGTCATTAGAAACGCGTTTAATGGTGTATCTGTCCTAAAATATTGCATTTCCCATTCAGATAATAAAGATTAATATAGGCTACGTAACAATTTCACCAAATGCTAGGAGAACGTATGGCCCCCTGTTGGTGCTATTCCCCCATTCATTTCGAATGGAGAAGAAAACGTTTTCAGGGTCACGCTTTGCTCCAAGGCAGAGGGGAATGTAAAATGAAAAAAATAAATATATATATATATTGTGGCGACCACGGGTGTGGACGCCGTGTTCTGGAGCCGCGGGGGATTCTGGGAATTGGGGTTGTCAGTTGACAAAAGGGGCTTTTGTTGTTAGGATTAAGTGGGGTTAATGGGATCGGGATGTTATGTGGCTGTGTGTTGTTCTATTAACATGTTCATTGTTCGTGTGTTCATTGTTGTCGTGACCATCGTTTCGGGCAGCTGTTCCGTGTTGAAGTCTCGTTCAATAAAAACCAACTCTCGTTGTCGAGCGTTCAATAAAAACCAACTCTCGTTGTCGAGCGTGTCCCCCCCCTCAACAAACGTGTCCCCCCCCCCCCCTCAACAAACGTGTCTTCCATCCCCCCCCTCCCCGGTCAACAACAGTCTACCCCCCCCCCCCCTCAACAATCGTGTCTAAAATTTGCCGCGAAACCCGTGAAACCCAAACCCTGAAACCCGCCTCCACAGCGGCACGCGTGGATACTGTAGGTATAACACGCTATTTTACGTTGAAATGCTACGTATCCAGTGTTCATGGAAACATACACCATCAACGTTTTTTCTTGGCGACTGCGTTGAAGGATTAGAGGGGGCGGTCGATAGCAACCACCATAGCAACATGACGGTGAAGTGACTGGATGCAGCCCCGTTGAAAAAAATGTAATACCACACTACACACTCAGGAGATTAATGATATTTAAATTATTATGAACATGAAGTCTTTATTTGCATGGGTTCACATTTCGTTCTGTGTAGCATGGAAAAATCGGAGAAACACTCCCATTCAGAATGCATTCGTTTACATTTCGTTCTTTGGAGCACAGATTTTTATTTATTTATTTATTTTCAGTTTTTGAGGAGGTGCTTCAAAGATGCTAATTTTTCTGCAATAATCCAAAATCCAATGGAAAAACCCGTTGGCTTTTTGTCAAGGGAAACCAGGGCGACGCTCACTTCCGGGTTGGCCAACATACGTCATCCCTCCACCACGCTATACTGTAAAAACACATGTTCAAGTTGAATGATAATGCATGAATTTATTCTTTATGCATTATCGTTCAAAATCCACCCAAAATGTCCTAGAAGCAGCCCAAATAAAAAAGAGATTCCACTTTGGCCAACGTTTTGAAAGTAATAATAATTGAGGGAATATCTGTTGCTGTTCTGTTTTAGCAGCGAAATACAGTGTGTGTGTGTGTGTGTGTGTGTGTGTGTGTGTGTGTGTGTGTGTGTGTGTGTGTGTGTGTGTGTGTGTGTGTGTGTGTGTGTGTGTGTGTGTATAACACGCTATTTTATGTTGAAATGCAACGTAATCCAGTGTTCACGAAAACGTACACTGTATGCTTTTGGCGACTGGGTTGGCTCTCAGATATACGTGTTTCTAACAAAATGATATCATTGTTAGAAACAGTAATGGTTTAATAACACAAACGCAGGAAACACGTGAGCTGCTAGTTTAGCGAAAGCAGCGTCCCTAGCAACCTGACGTCGTTGAAACATGCGAGCGAGCCGATAAAATCTTCCTAATAACTATAAAACTAAAGAGCAGACGTAATCACTGACTAAAGATTATGCAAGTAAAAAGTATATTTCTCGCTAGAAATGTTATTTGAAACAAGTTTAACGGTGATTCGGTCCTAAAATAGGCCTATTGCATTTCCCATTCGATAAATAAAGAAAATCAAGCCCGAGCCCGTGCACGTTCTGTCCGAGCCCGGCCCGCCCCGACAGATTAACTGTAATTATGAGGCCGAGCCCGATTTCAACCCAATTTTTTTTATAATTCTCCTCAGATTAGGCCAATAAACCAATGATAAAATAAAAATAAAAACGCTTGATCAAAGGCCCGGCCCGAGGATAGTGGTGGGAAATATCGGCCCAACCCGGCCCGCGGGTCGGGCTCGGGCAGAGAATCTTAACACTGACTGGAACTACTTAGCAGGAGTCTGTAGGCCTATATCAGGAGTTAATACACACCCTGCAGCCAATCAGAATACGAGTATTCCCCCAGACTGTGGTATAAACAATATTATTCACGAGTTATAATCAACCCCTACACATCAATATTAATGATAACCCATTAAATACGCTATGATTTCTAGATGTCATGGCAACGTCCGCTTGCGACACTGGACTTGCGAGGCATCGACGCGGACTTCCATTCACATAGCCAAAAACAAGACAATAGATCTATGGTTAGATCAAAACATCAAGACATACAATTCTAAAAAGAACAGATGAAGCAGCTACCCTTTTTTCCTTCGCGGTTTGCCTACGGAGCAGCGCACCTGCATTTAATATATCCGTGCACAATTTCTCAGAATCAAAGGTGAAAGTAGAAACGGGTGGCCTAAAGCTGTCATATTGTTCACAGACAAGTTTAAGTAGAAACGGGTGGCCGAAAGCTGTCATATTGTTAGTTATCACAGACAATTTTAAACAATAAATGTTCTGTACGGAGCTCCTTAAGGGACATTAGGGAGAACGCTCCCGGACAGAAACTTAGTTTGGAAGTCGTGCTTAGTGACACGACAAATACCTCCAATTGAAATACATGGGTTTCAAATTTGTGCTTTTTGACACGAAAATTTTGAAAATACGTGTCCCTGATCACGTTTCAATAGATTAAAAAACGTGACAGTGTCACGTATTTTCGTGAGACCGGGTTGAAATAACGGGTTGCATTCGCAACCAAGCAACACTACACAATAACAAACATAACCTGGTATGGTTGTTTAAAAATGTGTTATTCAAGTAAATCCGGGATATTGATCATCTTGTATACAGGCGCTACTACTAGAATAGTATAGGTGTTGACTATTCTACATATTACAGCTGGATAGGGTCGGGCCCCTCAGGTGATGTCTCATCCACTTTCACCGGATCATATCTGATTCCCATGTAAGCCTGAATGGCACTTGGCCCTTCTGTAGCGCCCACTGCTGTGGTGATCAGCCGATGCAGTAGCCCTCGTGCTGCCATACAATGGCAGCCGGCTACAATTAACACGGTTACTGCCATTATTCCCGCGACGGGCACTGACTGGATCATGCCTTTCCATCTCCCAAACATATTCTCCATCCATCCTGTGAAAGGGTCATTATTGCCGGAGTTCTCTGCCAATTCGAACCTGAGGGATTGTAATCATGCCAGCGCCCTGGCCACCAACCCATCCAGGGCCCCGTTTCCCGATAACGATGGATCCACGCTCGTACGATCATTCTCACGATGGATCTTGCGATCCATCGTCAATTTCTTTGGAGCGTTTCCCGAAACTCCTCTTAACGTGAACGCGCATTCGCTGCACTCACGACGTCGTAGGATTGTAACTGTCTACTGACACGGTGCTGAAATGGGCTCCGTAGGAGGGGGAGACGCAGGAATGTCGCAGGAAAATTGTGTTAAAAAGGGTTAAAATAAATCCCCATCAAGGACAACAGCAGAGTAGCCTCCGAAAAAAATAGACTGCAATTAGATGAATGCTATAGCAAGACATTAAAACACAATTGATTAGGCTTAAACCGACATATATCAGTCCTAATCCTGAATGCACTGTGCGTTTCACGGCATTTTCCCCCCTGAAATAATTCCATATGACAAAAAATTAAAAATTGCTTGTGTGACAACTACATTTATCTTAATGGGCTGATTTCTGAAACATGCTTTGCGCAGCAAAGAGAGCCGACTTAATCTGATTCCGCATAAGGGTTTCCTTGATTGATAATTTGATTGGCTATAAAAGCCCCTCCGGAAATAGGGTAAGGTATGTATTGATGAGGAATACAACGAAGCCCACCGTCTGGCCCGGTGCATCGTTGAGCGCACGATCGGGAGGTGGAAGTTGCGCTATATTAGATGCCTTCACAAGTCAGGCGGAGGGCTCCAGTTTTCGCCGGCCAAGTCATGCGCCGTGATATGTGTGACGGCTATGTTGCACAACATTGCAGCTAAGGCTGGGGTGGCATTGCTTGAACCGGAGGACGCTGAGGACGATGACGACGAGGAAGATCGGTGTGAGGACGGCCTCCCTCATAACTACGCGGCTGGTTTTCATGCGCGTCGAAGAGTGATTGAGACTTTTTTTTAACCCCCTCCACCCTCCCACATGTCACTAAACATTCCCGTCAACGTGACCAGTCCCCACCATATCCCAGCCTTTTGCCTGCTCCTTTGCTTGTTTTTTATAATTTATTTTATTTCTTTATTTTAATTTTTTTTAATTTAATTTAATTTTTTACATTATTTTATGCTACGTTTTATGAGTAGCCTATGTCAGTCTGCACAAATCCCCCCACTTTCTCTCACACATTTTGAGTGCCCTGCCTGCGCAAACATTTTCTGGACTGTCCCGTTTTATTTTGGCCATTTTAACATCTTTATTAATAAATAAATTAATAATCTTTATTAATTACCAAACTAAGAACATAAAGGCGCAATGCGTTTTAATAAAACGCATCCAATAGACGGAATGTCCGATGGTGTCGCCACTGAGGCTATAGCTGACGATGCTCTAGCGTCCTACGAGCACCCCTGGAGTACTCGTTAGCTACGAGCGTTTTCAAGACGTTCGTTCCCCACGATGCTTTCGGGAAACGCGGTGAAAACTCTACGATGCCCTTACGACGCACTTCACGATCCACTTAGGCTAACGATGCTTTCGGGAAACGGGGCCCAGAGCTGTGTTATTGGGGCTAAAATTACAACATGTTGTGCCTATCAGCGCATACACCCCTCCATGCTCTGCCAATAACATATCCATATCTATATATTCCTTTAACCTTATTCGTGGAAAACTGCACGAACTGTTGCTGATTATGATAGATGTAATTTATCCAAACAATATTTTTTCTAATGGTGGACAACCAAAACAAAACCGATTCAAATCCTGCCGTTATTTGATTTCCTCATGTGACTGTTACTCCTTGCTCGGCGAACGTAGTTTGTAGGCTCCGGGTGTGTCTGCATCTGACTTTGGAACTTTGTGTTTCTATTGTAGCCCTTTGAGACTGTAATGGTGATTAAGGGCTATACAAATAAAATAGAATTGAATTGAATTGAATTGTAGAAATACAGACTCATGTACAACTCATGTTAGTTGTTCAAAAGCATATTTCCTTTAATTCTATTTTTAATTGTTCAAATGGAAGTCCCTTATGGGACCCTTGAAATGTAAGTGAAGCTGTCATGATCCGCCCCTGGTTTTCTCATTCACCTCCCTGCCTAGCTGATCACTTCCAATTAACCCAACCACCTTCACCTGTGTTTCCCCTATATCAGTCCTTTCCTCCCAAACATTCCCTGCCAGATTGTCCCTTGTGTTTCACAGTGCTTTCCCGCGATTCAAATCCTGACCTACCACCGATCCTGCCTGCTCTCTGATCCCTGCCTGTCTGACTCTTCTGCCGGTTCCTGATCACTGCCTGTCTGACTATTCTGCCGGTTCCTGATCCCCGCCTGTCTGACTATTCTGCCGGTTCCTGATCCCCGCCTGTCTGACTATTCTGCCGGTTCCTGATCCCTACCTGTCTGACTATCCTGCCTGCCGATCCTGTATCCGAATAAACTATTGACACTGTTCCACCCTCGTCACCAGTCTGTGCACTTGGGTTCAGCCAAACGCTCACGTTACAGAAGCATGATTTACAGTATCTACCTTGATTTAATTTCACACTACATCCCTCCTTGCGCATTGCTTCAGCCATGCGCATTGAATGACAACCAAACCTAACAACACTGTAGTGCAACCAAGTTGAAGTTCCTTTCCTTAATCATCTGTATATAAACCAATCTATTGTGAAGAGAAATGAAAACTAGTATACAAAACCAAAGGTCGATATTGGTGGTTCTATGCAGCCGTCTGAGACCACACTGTTCTCAAATGCACTAAACCGTAAACGATACATGAGTCAGTATACCTACGTGCCAAATTAAAAAATATCATACTATGAAACGCTGACGTTGTATCAAAGCGTTAAAGCAGCAGCAGTGGCATTTGAAAGGTGAGCCCACTACTTGAATACACTCCCTCCCGCTCCCTCCGCTCAACCTCTGCTGGACTACTATGTATCCCCACATCACAACTCACTTCAATGGGTGCCCGGTCATTCAGCTGTTCAGCACCCAGGCTCTGGAACTCCCTCCCCCCACACATAAAACAGTCAGACACCATTACAACCAGAGGTGGGTAGGAACGCGCTACATTTACTCCGTTACAAATACTTGAGTAACTTTTTGGATAAATTGTAATTTTAGGAGTAGTTTTATTGCAACATACTTTTACTTTTACTTGAGTAAATATTTGAAGAAAGAACGGTACTTTTACGCCGTTCCATTTGGCTACGTCACGGTCGTTACTTTGTTTGTTTAAATCTTTTCTTTTATTACATGCAAGATCCATTTTTATCACGTGAATATTCCTTAGCCCAAGTGAAGGAGTTCAAGTACCTTTTGCATACCACATCAAACATGCATATGTCTTAGCAAAGTAAAACCCAGTTTTATCTTTACTTATTTATAGCTATACATGTCCCGGACACGTCCATTACTATTTCCAAAACAGTTTTTTTAGCTACGCAGGTCCCAGACCTAACTATACCATTACATGAACAGTATTTATTATTATAATTATCTCGTTTTTTGTTGGTCAACATCAAATCGATACATTAATTCAACCTTGTAATCCTGACTTACTTGATTTCTCCCCGTGTGAGCCCGTGATTGCCAACTCTCCCGGAGCCTCCCCATGAGCTCCACCGTCACCACTCCCCGTGTGAGCCCGTGATTGCCAACTCTCCCGGAGCCTCCCTATGAGCTCCACCGTCACCACTCCCGAACCCGCAGGAACGATTAGTCAGTCGACGCGCGGCTCGGAGGCTCCCAAGGAGTGCCACAATCCTACGCCTGACACCTGGTGCAGTTGACGTGTGGCTCGGGGGCTCCCAAGGAGTGCCACAATCCTACGTCTGACACCTGGTGAATTTTGAGCTAGGTCAATCAAACCGTCTAAAGTAGGTAGAATAAAGAGTCATCCAAACTTACAACAATTATGCACATCTGGGTATGAAATATATGGTGATATTTTATAAACAAAACAAAAACTGAACCTAAAAGAAAAATTCAGAAGTTATCGGTTGAAACAAATGTTATTGTAAGTCAATTATAATAAACTATTTCCAAATTATCCTATAGTTTTATCTGAAGTATGCTTTCAATATCCCCTCGTGTATGTAACTGTCGAGTAACCTCCATTATCTTGGTGGCTCTGACACACACGAGAGGACATTCACACATGGTATTTTATCCTCCATTTGTTTTTATTTTACACTTTTACTTATTTTTATTTTCATTTGATCTTTTATCTTTATACACACATTCATAAGAAAAGTACGAACGAAGATGCATCATAACAGATAGATAGATAGATAGATAGATAGATAGATACTTTATTAATCCCGGGGGAAATTCAAGTATCCAGTAGCAGCCGAAAACACACATAGAAACAGTGCAGATGGATGTGCAAAAATACAGATATAAATAAATATAAATAAATAAAATGTCCATTGTTGTTATCAATTGTCCTCCCTGCCTTTACTGGGAGCTGTTGTACAGTCTGATGGCCAGGGGGACGAAAGAGTTTTTTAGTCTATTAGTGGAGCTGGACTGGGACAGCAGTCGGCCACTGAAAACACTCCTCTGCCTGGTGAAGGTGTCATGCAGAGGGTGGTGGGTGTTGTCCAGGATGGACAGCAGTTTGTCAAGGGTCCTTCTCTCTGCCACTGTCACCAGAGAGTCCAGCTCTGTTCCCACTACTGAGCCAGCACTCCTCACCAGTCTGTCCATTCGACCAGCGTCTCTCCTCCTGCTGCTTCCTCCCCAACATCCACAGCATAAAAGAGCACGCTGGCCACCACAGACTGGTAAAACATCTGCAGTAGTTTTTTGCAGATGTTGAAAGACCCCAGCCTTCTCAGGAAGTACAGACGGCTCTGCCCTTTCCTGTATAAAGCTTCCATATTTGCTGTCCAGTCCAGCTTGTCGTCCAGCTGCAGTCCCAGATATTTATAGGTCCTGACCACCTCCACATCGACCCCCTCGATGGACACGGGTAGGAGATGTGGTTTCTTCCTTCTGAAGTCCACCACCATCTCCTTGGTCTTGGAGGAGTTCAGCTGCAGATGGTTGGACTTGCACCACCTCACAAAGTCCTCAACCAGGCTCCTGTACTCCCCCTCCCTTCCATCCTTGATACAGCCAACTATCGCAGTGTCGTCTGAGTATTTCTGCACATGGCAGAGCCCAGAGATGACATGCATCAACAGACAATAAAACAGGCATATTATTCAATAACCTGAGGTCTCAGATGGGATTTCTCCCTGCGGGGTCCTTTCATTCTCTAAAAGGTCCGCAGAGAAGTCCGCTGAGTGGCCAGGAGTTCTTACACACTTAGAATGGGTTGTTGAGGGCAGTTGTCTCCCAACAAACCAAAAGCCTTTGTTAACCAGATATTAATCTATTGATTGAAGTTTCTTCAGAGGTTAAGAAGGTGGTTGAGGCTATTCCTTAACACCCTTTGCTTCTCTACGCTCCCCAGGGGGTCAAGTAAAACAGGCCCAAACCAATACAAGATAACAAAGGAACAGAGTGAGAACAGATTGACCACTAAGCTCAAAGGTTTAAATTTTAAACGACCCTGCAGAATAACAGGGTGACAAGACCACATGGGAAGATGCAAACATACAAAACCTAAATTCGTAACATTAACAAAATATCATAATATTTGCAAAAAAATTATTGTAATTGAACTACAGCAGTTGAGCTAACTCCCTCCTTGTGCACCGGTTAAAACCATGTGCATCATTTATTAATTAAACATATTATTTTAGCAATTGAACCCCGTGTCTATTTGAACCATCCTGGTTCTCTAATATCAATGTGCATGACACAACCAGTGTCTATTGCACTCCTGTCTTGCTACACAAAACGCATGAAAATAGACAGAAGGGCCCAGCAACCTGGAAAAACATAATGTCTGTGAGTGTTAGGCATTCGTTACTGCATATACTGCCATTTCCTGAAGAGAGAGAGAATATTTAGATCAATGCACAGCAGTAAAATGATGAGTGTTGGGCAACCTGCAGTGCTTGTGTTTCCACTTCCTGAAGAGAAAAGAGAATATTTGTAGTAATGTAAACAATTAAAATGATGAATGCCGGGCATCCGTCACTGCTCGGGTTGCCAAGGCCTGAAGAGAAAGAACAAATTTAGTACAAATGTAAACATTTACAGATCGTTTAAACTATTAATGTTGGTGAATCAAAAAACAGTGATTACAACCTACACAAATACTTGCGTGTTCTGCCGATATTAACAAGGGACTGGCTCCCCGTATTTCAGCACCCAGACACACACAGACCCTCAAATATACAAACAAATATACTAAATTTACATTCTGGTCCCAACACATGACCAGGTGTTTATGGTGGAAGGGAGCAAGGGGAAGAAGAACAATAAGAAAATAACTTCAATTCAACTATCAAATAGAAAGGCGTGTGGCCTTCTTCTTTCAGCAATATGAATAAGGAAGTGAGGGGAAGAGAGTTGTTTGAAGGTAGATTCACGAAGGGGGTGCGGAGGGAGGGGAGGGGGGTGTTGGACGGGATCTGAAGAGGGAGATGAAAGGGGTTCAAGGGGAGGGAGGCGTTAGAGGGGTAGATTACGAGGGGGGTGCGGAGGGAGGGGGAGAGGGGGGGGTTCTCGGGTGTAGGGGGCCTGGAGGGGGGGTGGTGGGGACTTTACAAGCGTAGGGGGTCAGGCGGGACTCGTACCTTAATAATTAATCGTCTTTAATAACAAAATACCAACAGACTTGAATGTAAAATGTAAGCATGCAGTCTAGGGTGGTATTAGCGGATCGGCAGATAAGATAGTATTCACTCCGAACGTCCGCTATGGAGCTACTGCTTAGGAACATAGACCGTGCCGGCCTCAGGAAAGGTCAGAGGAATGGGAGAAGTGAAAGATAGTAAGGGTTGGAACTCTCGTTAATATACTATTTTGGCCCGATCTATGGAGACCGATAGTGGAGGACTTCACCTCGCAACCAGTACCAAGAACGATCGTTAACGACGAGTACTCAAAACAACTCAAAAGTGGGGCATGAAAGAAAGGGGGAGGGAGAGCCTTCAGAGTTCTCTGCAACAGTTCATCTACACGTTGTGTTATGCTTTTTAAGTTGAGGTCTAGGCCTCCGGAGCAGCACGACAGGACGGTGGCTAAAACAAACTTACACCTAAATGTTCTTATAACTAATCCTATTGCAGATTTAATCTTTAAGAAAATAGGTTCTACATACCTCATACGTGTATGGGCCGTGGAAGTTGTTTTAGCGTCGCGCCCGCCGGGATTCTCTGGACTTTCTTCCAAACGTCGGGGTAACCAAATATTGCGTAATTCTTGAAGAAAGTCGTCCAATCCTTGGTCGCTTTTAACTCACTTTATTTGTTAAAGTAGGCATGTTTCGGTATGGTAACTATGAAGCTTAAGGGAGGGAATTGTATCTAACGCGTGGAGAGGAAAATACCGTGATCTACTTCAAACCCCCCGGGCTTAGGCCCGGTGGCTCTCCGCCGTCTACCTATTGATCTCTGTCCTCTCCACTTCGAATCACCCGCTACTGCCCGTCAAGTGGGCGTGGCCTATGTGAAGTGGGCGTGGCCGGGGTGACGTAATGGCTCCGCCCCTGTCTAAGGTGCTTGCCATCTGTGGCTGGAGTAGTTATTGCAGCTTAAGTGTTCGATCCTGCTTCCTAGTGGCTATGTGAGGGTAATGCAGCTTGTGTGTTAGATCCTGCTCCCTAATGGCTATCTGGGGGCAGCTTATGTGCTTAAAATACGTAACAGACTAGTTCACAAATTTTAAAATGAACTAGTTCAGTTAAACGTTCATAATTAAAAAAAATTATCTAAGTTCACAGTTCCAAAAATGAACTAGTTCATAGTTCTTTTTTTCAATATGTTGCTATGAGCTATTCTTTTTTTCTGGTATTTTGAACATTGAGCTCCCTTTCTGGTTTGTCTAGGATGAAATAGAGTGGTTGAATCAAGTATCGTAGCGAAATAGAGTTTCTATCGTGTTCTATTGCACATTTAGTGCATTTTTATAAATCCCATTGAATTCTGTTGGAAGACTCATTGCTCGTTGGCCAACAAGCAATGAGTTTATCAACACGGCGGATGCGTGTGCAGAATGTGTTTGACCAGTTGCCATGGTTATCTCTGTGTGGTTAATTTGCAATTGCGGTATTAATTAGCGATGTTGTCAGTTTATTGTTACATTAAACTGCCATCAGAAAATGTGCTTATATGCTATAGACCCTATAGTATCTGTGGTATAAAGGTTGGGACGAATTCCAAATGATAAATATGTACTTTATGTTGAAAGAATAGACCGTCGAGAGCTGGTAAGTTGTGAAAAATGAATTCAACTGTAATCAGACAACGTGGTTATATGCTATAGACCCTAGAGTATCTGTGGTATAAAGACTGGAACGAATTTCGAATTATAAATATGTACAATCCATAACGTTAGCTCTCTGGCTCATAGCTCAGCTGACTACAATACCTCCCGTTGCCAAGTTGTAGCTACGGTCCGTCCTATTCATGTGAAAAACTTTATATTTGTATTGTAAAACGCATGAAAATGTAGATGAATGATCTTAATTTATTTCGAGGTGTCCAAAACATGTTTGATTGATCGTAATCAAAGGGGACTACTTTTTGAGGGAGATGAACTCAAACAGAGTATACATCTAATAAGCATGCAATACGAATAAGAAAATGCATAATTATTAAAGTATTTAAATTGTTTTATTATGATGGCAAGCAAGAAGTAGAATAAATGGGATAATCAGTCTTATTAAAAGGGTTTGTGCAACCAACCACAAGACATGATTGCGGCTCTTCTCGCTCTTTTCTCTTTCTGCAAACGACATGCATGTAGAGGGGGGAGTGACGTAGAGTGACGTAGACTGATAATCCCTCTATATAATAATTACATAAAATATAACGTTAATTAGTTTAATGTTATATGGCTCGTGTTAATTTCATTGACCTTTGACAATAAAGTTACAAATTAAAAATAGTTTCAACTTCATTTTAATATAAAAAAATGTTTTTACATAGTTTTGCCATTAAATATGTAATTTGCTGCAACTGCCACTTCCGCGCTCTCTCTCGCTATGTTGCCAGATTGGGCGTTTTTCCCGCCTTATTGGACTACATTTGGAGGACGTTCAGGCAGTGTTGCCAGATTGGGGCGGTTTTTCCCACTCTATTGAGCTACTTTTAATCACGCACCGGCTCGCTATTCTCATGAAGAGACACACACACACACACACACACACACACACACACACACACACACACACACACACACACACACACACACACACACACACACACACACACACACACACCAGCAGTGCAGGGCAATACATTTGACCTTTCAGATTCTTCAGTTCAATTCATTTTACATTTCTGCATTTTTAGCAATGCTTTGCGCTTTTCATTCAGCTGTCACTTTATTTGTTTCCAACCATGTACATTTCTTAAATGGTGTGCATGTTTACATTGTTTACTCCATTAAGACTTTAACTTCCATAAACTTTTGTTTAAATCCCTTTGCTTGATTTGAGCCATTTAACGTTTCTTTATGCCTTAATCTATGTGACTTTATTAAATATTTTCAACCTCACTTTGTACTACAGCACTCACCGCATTTTCTACAGGAAATGCATTTTCTAGTTGACTATGTCACACATGCAGTTGTCATGGAATTATTAATATGATCAATGTCATCGCCCAAACTGCATAGTCAAATAAACCATAGAATAATGTAAATCATCAAACAAAGTGAATTGGAGGGGAGTTTGGCCAGAATGCTGTTGATGGTCCTTCAGACAACAAAATGTTTAAAAAGAAAAAAATAGTTTTGTTGTCGGGAAAGTGCCAGGTATGCCAGATGACACCCCAGCCCAGCCCTGAACCTGTCTTAATGAGGAAATCCCTTCAATTAATATAACTTGTCGTAAAGCAGTAGACAAATGTAGGGCCGCTTCAAAACTCTCATTCATCTTGAAAGGCTGATTGATTTTAATTAAAAATTAAATAGGACTTAGAAATTACACACTTATATTTTTCGGTTCTTATAGTTAAATAATAACATTATTCCAGATGTCCTTCTGATATTATCTGCCACACCACAAAACTTCCCCCACCATATAAAGCCCTCCGTTTATAACATTCTGATAATTTTTCTCAAATAAGGTCCAAGCTGTTAGGAATGCAACTATCCCTCCTTCTCAAACTCTCCCTAACCTTTACTGGAAAAATGCGTTGCTCCCTTCTAGCATTTAAAACATCCCTAAGCATCTAACCAACGTAATTACTAAAGTGAAAGCATCCTCCTGTTCACTGGACTTTCTTCCACCGGACTTCTTTCAATCTCAATCATTATCAATTCCTCACTCGATTCACCCTTTTGAACTACTTCTGCTGAATATCGAAACTTACCTTCCTCTTCCTGGCTCAGGTCTTGGGAAAAAAAAGGTCATTGTTCAGATCACTGATCATATGAATGGCTACGGGCTCTTTGAATCATTTCAGGCAGGTTCTTAAGTGTGTCATGGAACTGAGACAGATCTGTCTGCAGCTTTGATACAGTTGTGATTTAATTGGAAGTCTTGAGTATTGTGTTGGCTTATCAGGTACAGATTTAGATTTAATTCCTTCTCGTCTTTTTAATAGGGCATTCTGTGTTGCATTTGAATCCTCCACCTCCCACTTGGAGTGTCTCAAGGCTCAGTCCTTGGGTGTTTATTAATCTCCATTTATTGTTACCTCTAGGTCAACTCTTTCATTTCAAGTACATCCGTTCCAATGATTATGCGGGCAACTCGTCAAATAGAAGAGCCACATAATGTCTATTTTACCATCTCTACACTTGATACCTGTACGTTTCATATTGATTAAAACATTTTAATGATCACCTTTAAAGCCCTTTTGGGGTTGGCCCTGGATTATTAAAGTGACAAACAACCTGAACGCAGCCTAAGATTCTCCCAGAGGTCTGTTAATCATTCCCAGGTCAAGGCTCAAAACAACGCCTTTGGAATCACAGCCCAACTACTCTGGCGAGACCAGGGGACCAGGGTTGCTTATTCTTTCATCTCTCCTTAATACTCACTTTTTCACAATTCCTTTTTCTTCAAACGGTTATCTTTCAGTTTTAAATGTGCTTTTGTTTTAGTCGTTCATAACTTGCTTGTCATTTAAGCAATTTCACACGAGAGGGAGTGGTGTTGTACTGAATATCAGCACGGCTGTGATTATAGATAATTAAACCAAAATGTAGTCGTCCAACTGGTATAAAAGAAAAAAGGTGAGCTTTAATCGAAATGTGCATCTTGACAATTACGCACGGCCCGGGCCAAAAATATATTTTGACCTATTTATATTATGCAGAATTATGTGAAATTTTAGCAATGACGAGTACACTAGTATGTTGTCCGGTATGTTTTATAAAAACAAGAGTAAGGTCAATAGTTTCTTTTTAAAATATGCTGTTTCAAACGTCCCAACTAGGCGGGGCATTTGAAACAAATGTCAACTTACGTTCAAAGTTAAAAAACAGCTCGGTCATCCAACATATGTATTAAATTACACTTGTAACTAAGAGAACACACATGTGAGTTGTTGATCACATGTTAAAATTATTTGTATACGTAACGTCATCTTTGAAAAAGACATTTAACTGAAAAGTGTTTAAATCGACCCGGCTCTCCCCTAGCTGCTAGGGAAGAACAACAAATCCGACATCCAGGCAAATCCAGGCGCTGCATCGACCAAATTTCTGAAATCCCGACCGGCTGGAGCTCAAGCCCCGCCTTCCCGCAGGCCGCAGCCGCTACCCACTCCCGGATTGGGCTATGTGGTAGAAATTACTGATTATATTCTATGGTCAACTGTGATTATTATGAGGTCTTTTATACCTAATAGTGGAAAACACACGGTGCCTAGGTGTCTGGGTTTAGAACAGATGGAGCCCCCCTAAAAGGAGCAGGGCTATCTTTGCAGACCATTTGTTGTCTATTTTCTGACCATTCAGGTTAAAGTGGATTTATGACTGAATGGAGGCAGACACCTCAAGGAGAAGCTGTTCTGTTTGTGTGTATAAAAAGACGCCGCAGTTTGTGAACGGCAGTGACTTTGCAAACCCACTCAGGCTGTTGTCGTTGTTGTTCTGCTGCACGATAAAGTCTTTTGTCAATTCTTGCTCCGGACCCCTCGTTTTCATTTTACTCTCTCTCTTGAATTAGTCTAAGTGTTTTATATCTCGGTTAATCCTCAACATATTTGGCGTCGCGAACAGGAGGAAATAGGGACTCGCCAGCTGCCGGGCCAGAGGACGGGACGCGAACGGATCATACGACCAGAGCTCAAGGGTAAGTTGTCTTGCCATATATAGGATAGAGTCGTTTGATCTGTTCTTGCCCCGTCTGAACGCCGAGCAGCAGGTAAAGTGTCTCTTCGATCAAACGAACCGAAATTATAGATAAATGAGCGAGTGAGAGATACGGGGGCTCCGGGAGAGATTGACGTGCGCGCGCACATAAGCCCTAGGCGCTGTGGTTCTAAATGACCAAGACGCTGTGTGGTTCCCTATTTTTGATACGAGTTGTTGTTATTTTAAGTTTTGAGGTTTTGGTCAAGTAGACCTATTATAAAGTCCTGTGGCTGTATTCTAGAGGATCGAATTAGTGGGAAAGTTCCAATAGGACAGTAACAGGTCCGCAGGTCGATTGAAGTGCCTGTTGGATGTTTGAGAGAATCACAGAGAGTTGAGTTGGAATTCATTGCCGTTGATGAATTCATTTTGTTATTTTAGAGGTCTGCTTGGGATGTTGACTGGTGAATTTCCATTGTTGGCATTTTTGAGAAAGCAGATTCTCGCACTTTTGTTATTTTAGAGGTCTGCTTGGGATGTTGACTGGTGAATTTCCATTGTTGGCATTTTTGAGAAAGCAGATTCTCGCACTTTTGTTATTTTAGAGGTCTGCTTGGGATGTTGACTGGTGAATTTCTAGTTCCGATATTGGCATTTTTGAGAAAGCAGATTCTCGCACTTTTGAATAGATAAGTTTCTTGTCTGTTGGAATTCATTGCCGTTGATGAATTCATTTTTATTTTAGAGGTTTGCTTGGGATGTCGACTGGTGAATTTCTAGTTCCGATGTTGGCATCTTCTGAGAAAGCAGACTCTCGCGCTTTTGAATAGATACGTTTCTTTATTGGAGTACCGTTTGAGTTGGTATTTTGAGGAGTCTCTTGTTTGTTCGTGATCTGGTCGAGTGTTATGTGTTCAGCCATTGTTTTGGAAGAATAGGCTTGTTGTTTGGAGTGCCATCCGACCGTTCATATTTTAATCAAAAGGCCAGTTTCTACGCTCGGTCAACTTTTTATTTGTAATTAATTACAAACAATTCGGACATTTTTCAATATAAGATAAAGAAATTGTATGAACCGGCTTATTGTCTGTATTTAAGTCGTGTTAGGATTAAGTTACCTCGGAGGTTTTTACGACCCGGTTCATTTTTGTTGTTGTTGATTCTGTCATAAATAAATTAGGCGGACAGAGAATAGTTAATTTGTTTAAAGTAGTTGATAATCATAAATAAATTAGACGGATAGAGAATAGTTAATTTGTTGAAGTATTGAATAAATGTGTAAATCTTCTTTGACATCACCGCGCTGACTAACTGCACGTGCACGAGCAATCACACAGGGGACGAGCAGGAGCCTGCAAAGCAGGGAGGGAGACGAGCGCCGGGGAGGAGTTCACGTTTATAGCTTAGAGATAGTAAAGTATAGAAAATAACTAGCAGAATAAACTCAAATAAATTGTATTAATAAATAGTGTACTTCAGAATAGATAAATAAAGTAATAAAGTAATAATTAAAAATGGTACCAACAGCGGTAGAGATTTTGAGTAGAGACCGTCTATTGCTCAAAGGTGAGATGAAAAAGATCTCTGAGAATTGGGAAGAAAGGACAGAAGTAGCAGGTACTATATGGCCCATGGGAGGGACTTTTGATCCAATAATGTATAGGGACATGGAGGTAGTAATAAGGAGTTACATAGATAACAGAAGTGGAAAAACAGCCTTAGCGAAGAAGGACAGGGAAAGGTTAGTGCTAGCTTTGTTAGAAGAGGAGGGAGAGAGGTGGCGCTCATTACAACGAGTGGCCAGAAAAATAATCACAAAGGAAGAGTGTGACAATGCTGACATTTGTTGTAGTGAGGGTGAAAACGAGAATGAAGGAGAGGAGGAGGATGACATTGAGCATGTTGGTGAAGGGTCATCACAACCATGTGTAAAACACATTACTAAGAATGCTAAAAGGAAATTAAAGAAGCGGAACAAAAGAAAGGAAGAGTGGTCTGGGACACAAGGGGCAGAGGAGCCTGGCTGCAGTACAGCAGTACTAAGCCCCACACCACTCGAGTTCGATGAGAAACTAAGAAAATCACAAAGGGGGAAAAGGGCACCCGAAACTTCCCCGGGAAATTATCCTATTCTAGACAAAGGACAACAGGTCCATTTTCAACCGTGGGGTTCACAGGACTTAGAGGGAGTCATTTCTAAACTCCCTAACATAATTAACGGGGCGTCTAAATGGATTAGAACATTTGAGGAGCTCACAGTGGGAAAGCTAATTGCAGTGGGGGACCTGAAAGCTCTGTTGGCAAGAGTGTTGGGGTTATCCAAGATGGAGTTTGTCCTGAGGAATGGAGGGTTGAATATACTGGATGGAAAATATGATAAGACTACACTTGATCATTACAGAGGGGCGTTGTGGGCCACACTCAGGAGGGAGTTCCCGGTCCGTATGGATCCTAAAAACATGAGAGGTCTCCCCATTGGTGACACAGAGAACCCTGCATCCTACCTGCAGGCCCAAGTAGACAGATGGCGCATGGAGACGGATGAGGATCCTGAGATCCATCCGGTGTTCTCTGTCATGTTTAGAAACTCTGTGATAGAGACACTTCCCAGCCAAATCAAAGCCAAGCTAGAAGATGTGGTTGGACTGTCTACAACAGGATCTCATAGAAATTTTAATGACCATTTAGTTCATGCAGTGGATGAATATCGTCAGAATAAACAAAGAACACAGGAACAAAGCAAAGAGGTCCAGAGGAAGCTATATCAGCTTCAGCTGGAAGATCTCACAAGGAAGGAAAGAGATAAGAGACAGGCAGGTGTTTTAGAACCAGCTGCAGTAAATTCGCAAGCCGCCCAGCAGGGCGCACTTCAAAACCAATATCCACGATTGGCATTTTCTCTCCCAGTACAACAGCCTCAGAGCCAACTGTCACCTACTCCACCCGTTACACATGTGCACATCCATAATTATGGGAACCCCACAAATAAAAATAGACAGAATCAGCAACAGGGGTCCCAAGAACAGAATAGAAATAATCAACAGCAGGGATACCAAGGACAACGCAGAGGTCCTTTAATATGTTATGGGTGCAACCAGGAAGGACATACTAAGAGAAATTGTTTTACTAACCCTTTTCCATCCCAGCAAGGACAGGGCAACGGTAATCAGGGGAGGCAGGATCAAGGGAACTACAACCGGGGACAGCAGGGTCCCTTTATGGGACAGGGATACTAGGGGTGCTCAGAGAATCCACAGGGGGAGGGTCAGCTTGTAGCAATCACAAAACAAGCTGATAAGGAACCAATACTGCAGGTTCTGATAAAGTATAGAGGCACGCCAATGATGGCCCACACTGGAGCCACTTACACTTGTGTAAGTTCAAAATATGCCTCTCACCTCCCCATGGCAGGAAAATTCACCAAAACTTTAGGATTCTCGGAACACACGCAGTTAATACCTATGACAGCTCCAAGTCATAGGTATAGCTCCATTCTTATTCTAAGTTGTATAAGTGAGTGAGTGAGTGAGTGAGTGAGTGAGTGAGTGAGTGAGTGAGTGAGTGAGTGAGTGAGAAAGAGTTAGCATTGAGTTGAGTTAGAGGGGACAGATGAAGTGATTTGTGAAGAGTGAGACAGAGAAGAGGAAGAGTGTGTAGATTGGTAACGAGAAGTGGCGGTAATGGGGAAGGCTTTCCGGTTAGAATTTTCTTTGGGGACATTCATATCTTTCGATGGCCTTTTAAGATTAATAATCTAGTTTTGGAGTGTGTCCAAAAAACGAACAAACCAGAAAGGAAAGGAAAGGATTACTGAAAATGAAAATGGTTATGGAGATTTGTGAAAGCAAAGGAAGTAGATAAAGAGAGGTAAAGAGAGTTAGAGAGAAGGAACGTAAGTAAGGAAAACCCGCAGGTGGGGCTGGACAGAGAGACAACAGAGAGAAAGAGACTGAATTTGCATTGTACTGAATAGATTATTTGTGCGTTTGGATGTACTCTGTATTTGGTCCCTGAATGTAACCTATGTCCACTGTTTTAGAGAAAACATAGAACCACCACTGGGATTGGTGATTCTGTGGCTCTTGGAGACTCTGCATCGCGTCGGAACACCATGTGGTATAGATCATTACATCTTGGTACACAGAGCACTGGTGAGACAACAGGTTGGATCAGAGGGAGAAGGTGTTTGGAGAAGGGAGAGGAATGTAAAGAAAGCAAAAAGGGCGGATGCGGACCAACGCAGAGGTAATAAATCAGCGGAGAGGAGGCTGGGGGACGGTTTAGCTCAGGAAGTAGAGGGTGTCTTGTAACCGAATGGTTGCTAGTTCGATCCCCATCTCCTCCTAGCTGAGTGTTGATGTGTCCCTGAGTAAGTTACATTAGGAATAATTATTTAGACTCAAACATGAGCAATTAGCGTTAAAAATTGTCTGCACACCACACTCCACAGGAGTCAATGGGTTCAATGGCGCCAGGGTAAAGTGACTCATCAAACGAGGAGCGGACCCAACCCATGGACTCTGCGTGGATAGGTGGATGTTATTTTGGTGCTTGGACCTGACGAGGTCTAGGTGCTAAGATAACAACACAAATAAAATATTTCCTTCAAGATTATGATAAGTAATAGACAATTTATTAAAAGTGATCTTATAATTTAGAAAAAACAATCGGCAATACTTAAAATTTAGACCAAATAAGTATGATAAAACGTTATCCAAATTTCTAAATTTAGGTTATCCACAATGACAAATGTAATTTAAAATAAATAAGTAAAATAAAATGAGACAGGGTGTGTGTGAGCCTGTTCTCATGTGTGTGTCAGGGCTGCCGAGGTAGGGGAGAATCCTCTCCTACTCCAAGTGACTGAATACACAAGGGGATACACAAGCATACTTTAGATAAAACAATATGGTTAATTACTAAATAGAAACAATGTATCAATTCAGTGTTGAATAAACTAGTTAAGATCAACATAGAGGATTTGGGTTTGGTATAGTAGTGAATCAAAATATGGAAAACACTAAATGCAAGCAATAGGTAGAATAAAAGGTTTAATAGGTCGTCCAATTTGAATAGATAGTGAAGGGCAATCGGGTAGGATTATGAAGAGAATTGTGATTTTGAGTAACGGTTAAAACAAAAGTGAGTCGCCCAATATTGAAGATGCAAGTTTTAATCTTGTGATTTTTGTTTTCTTTCACATCTCCCTAGTTAAGGACAATAGGTGGATTGACGCTACATCTGCTGGGAAGGAGACATACATGCTATGTTGTCAAATTGGATTCGGAAGTAGTGGGTTTACCTTCAAATGCCACTAATACTGCTGCAACACTTTAATAATTTTAACTGATAAATTATATTTTGTTTTATAGTCGCCCTGATGTGCATTCATGACGCACACATATGGCTGCATAAGGCAGATGCGGCTGAAGACTCTGTCTCCATCCCTCCACTTTGCGATCTATACCACCATATAGGTGGGGATTGATCGTATCCCAGGTACGGCATCCTGCAATAAGCCAGTATGGAAGGCTGGTTAGCCAACGACGGGTAAGATCCCACCTTGAAGCCCGGGACAACCTAATTCAGGCACAGTCACGATTACTTGGCAGAGTCACTGTGAGCACTGGCTCACCTGATCATGGAGTGACGGACTGCAACCATCATAGGAAAAGCCGGCTGATGAAAGGTGGAGGGGGAACAGGAGTCAGATATGTCAGCTCTGGCAGCAGAGGTCGTCTTGAAACGGGGCATGTCGCGTTTTATTTCATTTTATTTTACCTTTGTGGCATAGAAGGCCACTAATGCATGTATGTTTTTTCGGTTTAGTGCATGACTTCGGAACAGCGTGGTTTCGGGCGGCTGATGGTAAACCCACCCATATTGGGCTTAGGATTTGGACATACTGGTTTCGATTTCCCTTCCCAAAAGATTGGTTTCAGTTAACTGATGCTTAAGGTTAGACTTTCGACGTTGGGTGCACCAACGGCGTTATTAGATTTGTTTATCATTTAATGCGTATGGTTTTGACCATTGCGCAAGGGGGGAGGTATTGAGGAGAATTAGGAAAAATTTTGAAAACAAGGTTTTTCTTCACCATACTTGCAAATAATGATTAACATCCAGCTAAATGAGTGTGAAATATTTGAAAAAACAGTGTTCAACAGATGGGTAGAAGCAGTCCCATCAGAAGACCAAAGTGCGGCTACGGTAATCAAGGTTCTGACTAGAGAAGTCATGCCAAGGTTTGGAATTCCGTCACAAATTAGCTCAGGCAATAGAGCTGCGTTTATTCAGAAAACACTCAAACAAGTGATTTAACATCTGCATGTCAAACAAAGATTAGGCTGTGTCTACATTCCTCAAACCACAAGGTATGGTGCAGAGAGGAATCGGACACTTAAGACAAAGATTAACAAAATTAAATTAGAGTACTAAATTAAAAGACTAATGCACTACGACTGACACTAATGAGTTATCGCATGAAAACTAACAGAACGACGCATCTAACCCCGCATGAAATGCTTACGGGTCGACCCATGCCTTCACCTGTCATTTGAGGGCCTCATAAAGGACCTCCATTAGAACAATTGGAAACTGAATTAAGACGCTATTTGGGACAACTAACTGGCATACACAGGCTTATTTTTCAACAAGAGAAAGATAGAGTTCCAGAGTTGGAGAAGGAGCCACCAAGGGGGGTGGAGCCAGGTGACCATGTGAGAGAAGGACCATACAAAGTCACCAACGCAACACCAACAGCCAACCAAGTGGAAGGAAGTGCCACGTGGTATCATCTCAACCACTGCACAAAAGCTGCTCAACCCAAAGCCAGAGACGACCGTGAGGAGGAGGAGCCAGACGCAGACACACGTGGGGCTGACCAGCTGCCCCAGGACCAGATCCAGTCGAGCCAAGAGATACAGCAGCATGATGATGCTGAAAACGGGGAGCCTGTTTCTGATCCTTTACGGGTTGTGCCAGATTTTGCTGGCACAAGCACAGACCCCGAGGAAGGATGAAACCACGGGGACAACACAAACCTGGAAGGGCCAGGTATTAGGGGGTGATAGGCCTACTGAAGAAAGCCAGAGAGGAACACAGGATAATCCGGCCCAAAATCATTCAGGACTAATTGACAACAAAGGGAAAACTGTCTTATATACTCAGATACCACCGCGAGACCAAGTTAATGAATTTGTGTTTACTGTTATGTCGGATAACCAACCGTTATGTGCATTAACCTTCCGCCAGAATCATGAACATGTGCATAGGAAAGATCAGTGTGAATTACATATCCAATTTAATTCAATGAAATGGTGTCTGGCATAGAGGAGTCGGGTGACTGGGAGAGGATGCTCTATGGGGAAACCGGAATGTGAGAATCAGACCCCTCATGTGAACCACAACCATTTCAGACAGTGTGAACAAATGGACATTGGACTAATGGGTTTCAGGGCTGGTGGCTGCAAACAGAAGCAACAACCACGATGCCCAAACCCCCCACGTTATATAGTATACCGGTATATGACGATAATCAGAGCTATTCAAATCCATGCAAGCTTGTTGACAATCTTAGTTTTTCATTTTTATTATGTTTCACATTATTGAATGTATGTTATGTCAATTTTTTATGTATAATATGGTGTCACATATTTTTGAAATGCCAATTTTCAATGCATGCTGAATGATTATTGATTATTATGCTGTTTATGATTATTATGTAGGTATTCTAGATACACATTTGATATAGTTGCATGATGAATATAGAATATTGTGTTATTATGATTAGAAAGGTTTTATGATTACATATGAAACAACTTGTAGGGATTAGAGTGTTAATAATACACTGCATTTGGTAAATCTTTTTGGCCTAAAAACAGGTTGAAATCCCTGTCAAAGCTCTGAGGTTTTTACCGATGACCAGATGTGGTGTCAATTTGGCAAGGGCTTAGTAGCATATAGGCTTAGCAATAATTCAAGTAATTTGTTGGAACCTTATTGGCCCCAACAAGGGGGGATGTGTGGTAGAAATTACTGATTATATTCTATGGTCAACTGTGATTATTATGAGGTCTTTTATACCTAATAGTGGAAAACACACGGTGCCTAGGTGTCTGGGTTTAGAACAGATGGAGCCCCCCTAAAAGGAGCAGGGCTATCTTTGCAGACCATTTGTTGTCTATTTTCTGACCATTCAGGTTAAAGTGGATTTATGACTGAATGGAGGCAGACACCTCAAGGAGAAGCTGTTCTGTTTGTGTGTATAAAAAGACGCCGCAGTTTGTGAACGGCAGTGACTTTGCAAACCCACTCAGGCTGTTGTCGTTGTTGTTCTGCTGCACGATAAAGTCTTTTGTCAATTCTTGC
Source organism: Gadus chalcogrammus (assembly GCF_026213295.1). NCBI lineage: Eukaryota > Metazoa > Chordata > Actinopteri > Gadiformes > Gadidae > Gadus > Gadus chalcogrammus. The sequence goes on from NC_079426.1 coordinate 28,070,654, forward strand.
TCCGGACCCCTCGTTTTCATTTTACTCTCTCTCTTGAATTAGTCTAAGTGTTTTATATCTCGGTTAATCCTCAACAGCTACTTTGGAGGACATTCATAGCCTGGTCCTACCAGACCATCGTACTTCATTTCATTTGTACAGAAGGTCTGGAACTGCCCAATTGACAAACGTTCACTCACTTGGAGGCGGTTGTTTGTTGAAGTTTTAAAATGATTGGATCTGCCCAGTGCCACTCTGGATCTGCCATAGCCAATCGCATAGCGTTTGGTCGTGACGTATGTCATGCGACGGGACCGGCTCCTTCACCACTAACGGAGCCAGCTGGAAAATCTAACTTTTCCCGAACCCGGTGGGAGAAGCGCCACAACATCATGGCTACCAACAAAACTCAGCAAAGCTTGTTCTTGCTCCGGCTTTAATTGATCGATATTCGGCAGCGATCCCACAACAGACCGAATAGCTTCTCTCGTATCCTTCTGCATTGTCTTCCTGTGCCGTGTTCTATTTCATGTAGGAAAATGAAATCAGTGTGGGCACCGCCCACATTTCCCCACGGTATCGTGTCTATATAACGCGTGTATACCGTCGCTCATCCTCCCTTTTCTTTGAGCACTAGTGCTTATCAGCTAAGAATTTAGACTACTAGAAGAAGATGACTTCAGCAGAAAAACGGATCTCCCAAGCCGGTGGCAGCGGCTCGGGCAAGGCCGCGGACAAACGGCCCTTTTCAGGGCCACCTGAGAGCGCTCCTGGGGCTAAGTCCTTCTCAGGACTCCTATGCGCCTCCTGTCCCGCCTCCCTGGCACAGGGTGACGGGCACGTGGCGTGTTTTCGGTGCCTCGGCGCCGACCACGCTGCGGCTGCTATGGCGCCCTCCGTCTCCTGTGTCGCCTGCCGGGAGCTGCCTGAAGAGGGGATCCTCTCCAGGCATCTCTTCTTCTCCCCTGCGGTGGACCTGGCTGACGCCATCGACCTGTTCTGGGCCAGCCCTGACTACGACGATGGCTTCATCGACGCCGACGACGACGCCGCCTCCATGGACGACATCTTCGGCGACTCGACGTCCGGTTTTTCCCGCTCCCGAATTTCAACCGCCACCGCCGTGCAACGCGAGAAACCGCGCCGGATGGCCGATCTCTTCGGGGAGATCATGGGTGAGGCGGCGGCCATCAAAGGGATTCCCATGCCGGCCCCGCCTCTCGCCCCCGTATCTGACGATATGCAGGGCGAGTGCTTTCGCACCCCATGTTCTTCCCAACGGGTTACCCAGTGCCCCTTGTTCCCGCCTGTGCAGCACTTGTTCACTGCTGCCGGTGGGGACCCTTCGACCCTGAAGGCCCCGGTGAAATCTTACACGGATTTCACCAACGTGGAGGGGTGGGCCGATACTCAGGCGAGGGGAATCCCTCCCCTGGCAGCGCTTCTCTGTCCGGGCGCCCTGATGAAAAGCCGCTGCCCCCCGACCGCCTCCAGAAGCAGATTGTCGGCCTAACGGACAGGGTGTTCGTTTGTGCCTCTCAATCCGAGGCGGCGGTCAACAACATCGCCCTGCTCTCCTCCGCCATGGTCTCCTTGTCGGCTGACAGGGAGGCCTACGGCACGGAGGAAGCCGCGAGATGGCTGGCGGTTTCCCGCTTTTCCAGCGACATCCTCCAGCTATGCCAGCCGATAGCCGTTTCGGCCGGCCGGCATATGGCGTGGGCAACCATGATACAGAGGGTCATATGGCTCTCCCACACTGCGGTGCCGGAACGGGAGCGGGCCAGCCTGGTCCAGGGTCCATTAGCGCCTGATGGCCTATTTGGTCCCCGGTTCTCGCGCACCAGCAGTCTGTCCGTGAGAATCGTTCCCGGTTCAGGGCGATTCTCACGGGCTCCTCCCACCAGCAGGCCGGGAGGAAGCGGGGTCCAGGCCGGTCCCAGCGTTCCAGGGGACCGCCTCCGACTCCAGCCCCGGTGCCGCAGCAGCCGCAGCCGCCGCCGCCGCCGCAGACGGGTAGAGCAGCGCCACGGACCGGGAAGTTCCGGAAGCTTGCTCCTACTTTTTCCTTCCCAAACAAGGAAGGCTGTAGGGTGGCGGTCGGACGGCGTGTTCACCTGCTTCTAAGAAGCGGCGTGCCTTGGAGCCTCGTGGACGGATCAGAGACTCGTTACACGAGGCCGTGGATACGGCCGCTTGTACCGGTCTCCTGGTTCCCCACATTATCCCCTCTACCTCCCTTCAACAGTTTGTGGGAGGTGAGGAGACGGGTCCGCGCGCTGTGGCTACAGCCTGCGGACAGCGCATGCACACAGGTGCGGCGGCCGGACGGCTCTCTCCCTTTTCAGCGGGCACGAGCGCGACGTCTAGACAGCTCGTTGTTTTTACAGCGGCTGGTTCTGGTACGTCTCCTACGTTCGCTGAGCCTCCTCCCTTTCATGGGAAGCCCCCCTTGGTTCACACGCAGTGTGGAGGCGGTAGGGGCCGAGGAATACAGGTTATTCCTGGACGGTCTTCCTCAGCTGTCGGCTCCCCCTCTCTCCGACCGCTATGCGTGTTGGCAAGAGCGGTGCGTTCTGCCATCGTGGTTGGACACCACGCTGAGATGGGGCCATCCAATACAGTTCAAGCGTCGTCCCCCACCCTTTATGGGGTTGGTGGAGACCACCAGGGATTAAAATTAACGACGTCCCGTCGTCCCGGGGACGTAATTAATTGTCATCGGGAGGATTTTTATTCTCTCTCGGGTCGACCGCGGGATGAAGAGAATTTTCACTGACTTCGTTTTTCTGTTTACGTTTTTAACACTTTCTGCGAACCAGAACGTGTTCGCGGTCGGTGGAAAGTGATAAGGTTAATGGAAAAAGGGCTGAGCTTCGTTCGATTGGCTGGCGCGCTCGCGTTAGCGTTGTTCAGTGAGACGGAGGGGGTAGATCCCCCGTTCGTCATGGCGCGGGCTTTCTTGGTTCAATGGATAAAGGCGGGGCTGCGCACGGAGTCTGCCCGTCTTTAGAATAATATGTATACTCCCGAATGTTTTTATGAATGACACCCGCCTGCAAGAATGAGTTCACGTCTGAGTGTAGGCTACAAGCACGGTCAACTATTTACAAGTGCAAAAACACAGCATAGGCCTATTCTTTATTTTGCTGACCACTTGTTTTTTATCCCGACAAAAGCCTCGTAAGGACAGTTCCTCTGATCGCACCATCTTTCAACATCTTTGTTTAATGCGACTGCATCACCTTCTCTTACATGATCAGCATCTCGTGGATTTCTTTCTTTTCAGTTTGAACTGCTCATGATGATATGCTGCGTTGTCTCTTTTGAGACAGCGCAACAACCCCCTCCTGCAAAAAAATTAATAAAAATAAAACTCCAATGTGTGTAGGGTCCGGGGGGGTAAATTGGGGTTCTAGCTCAAGCAGGCAATTTACCTCGGGCAGTGTAATCGCGCGGACCGTGCCGCGAAAAAGGCGTGCATAGGCCTCGCGCTGCTCGAGCAGTGCGTCCATTCGAGCTGAGACGACACGAGGATCACTGGTGGCGCTCTACTCTCGACGAGACACGATGTTGCGCTGGTTGAAGCCGAAAGAGCAGCAATCTGAATGTGCCCAGCCCCAGAACATAGCACAGCCAGGCCCCAGCCGCCCAGTACAATATGGAAGTGCTGGCGACCCACCTTGTCCCAGAGAGCCTGAGGTAAGCTAACGTTAACTACAGAATCACCAGCACCATTCCCGGCAACGACGATGCCCGCGAGTCTCGTGGCAGAAAGCTTTTAGTGGCTAACGATGCCAGTTTAAGAGACAGTTTAGGTGTGTTATTACCTTGTTTCAACAGTGTAATTTAATTATACTGGTTATCCACCATCAACAAAACTGGTAGACTCTCAAAGTTGACTTTAGCAGGGCTATTCCTACCTATTTCTTTAAATGGCAGTCGTTAGCAGAAATATTATCACAGCTCTAAATCTATGTGTATTATCGTTATTTTGGCTTATAAACACCTGATTTATTATTATTATTATACTTTATTATTATGAAATATTATAACGAGAGTGGAGACCCACTCACTAAGCACAGACGGATTCTGCCCCGGATTTACGCACCACGAAATAATGTTTGTTAAAATGAAACCCATGTAAAGCCAACTTTCGAGGCAGGAGCATTGCTAGATCATATCAAAACCATATTTTGTGGTTCTAAATCCTAACAAGTATACCAACTGCATATCATATGTCAGTGTAATGCTAGCCGTTGGAAGATTTGTATTTTTTTTTTTTTAGGGTTTAGTAGGCTGTTGTGTTTTTGACTAATAGTTGATTAATCCTTTATTAATCAACATCAACATTTCTTATTTTCTACAGAAACAAGGAAGCTCCTATGAGGCAAAAAGGAAGAGAAAGTTCCTTCCAGAGTGGAAAAAAGATTACGCTTTCATTGAATGGGATGCAGATGCGGAACTGATGTACTGCAAGACCTGTCGGAGCTGTCCAACCCAGGCCAGGGGGAACAGCCTGTTCAATGGCGTCACAGGAGAAAAAGTCAGGGTGAAGACGATTAAGGAGCATGTAGCCACAGCGCTCCACAAATCGGCAGCAGAAGCCTTGCAAGCTAGAGAATATCCAGTGGGGGGGGAAATAGTGTCAGCCTTTGACAGGATGGAGGCAGCTGTGCAGGACAAGATGGTTAAACAATTCAACATTGCCTACTTCATTGGAAAAGAAGAGCAGCCATTCACCCTTTTCCCCAAGCTGATGATGCTTCACAAAACCAATGGCCTCGACCTTGGCTCAACCTATCACAACAATGTGGCCTGTGTCGTGGCAATTTCTGTATCAGATATTGCGTCTAAGCAGATGAGATATTTAGATGCAAAAAGCACACAATACTGTTGACAATTAGTGGTTATATATATTTGTAATAAAAGTACGAACAAAGATACATCACAACATGCATCAACAAACAACATAACAGGCATACATTACAATAATCTGAGGCCTCAGATGGGAGCTTCTCTTTGCGTGTTACTTCATACTCAAGGTACGCTGGGGAGAAGTCCACTGAGTGTTTGAAAGTAATGAGTTCTTATTGGCTCGGGTTGGCATCTGGAGGGGGTGACCCCCCCATAAAACCAACAGCCTTTGTTTACCAGATGGTAATCTTTTCTATTGAAGCCCCCCCGATGTCATTTGAGGGGTCGGCGGCCGTGAGTGACCTTCTGGTCTCGTTGACGTTAGCCAGGGGGTTGAGGACATCAAAGCATTACGATTGGCTGATTTACAACACACGAAAACATAGGAAGAGGAAGACAATAAAAAACGCATCACACGACCCTAGAAGGTTCACACTTTAAATGACCCAAAAGGAGAGTAGAAGGCAGGCAAAACATGCATCACACAAAATAGTAACACAACTTAAGTTCATAGATAGACCAAAAACGTAACAACATGTAGATTTTCCATCACAATCCCCCCTTTGATTATTTATAATCACAAATTATGCAACCTTTAGGATTAAAATGATCACTTAATCACAACATGCATATGTTCATAATCTACTATGTCCGACCATGGCCTCCAAGTACAGATATTTATACCACCGTTTGCTTTTACAGAAGGTTGCATAAAATCTCCTAACATCACAATCAAGTCATCTGTTTCCATATATTCAAAGGTCATAAAAACAGAAAAAAAAAACTAAAACAAAGAAACAAGGCTACCTTTTAAAAACATTTCTAAACAAAAATATTCTTATTTGATGTGTCCTTAATGCTGCTTCCGTGATACAAACACATGAGTAGTTGGCAAGCACTTAATGTTTACTACTCTAAAATATTAATTGTCAATCCAGTCAGCATTAATAACACACAGTACAACCCAACATTTAAACGGTATTCCTCTTCTCTTTCCCATTGTCCTTCATGATGTCTCTGAGGGACCTACATGGGGTTTGTTTAATTTTTTTTTTTTAGTAATTATTTCCTTTGGTTTGCTTTGGTATACCCAAGGTTGTTGTTGTGGGCTCCCCATCCCCCCTCTTGACGCATGATTCTCCCATGTGTCAATTTACCATAATAAGGGAAAGCCCAGGCCTGTAAGCATGGCTTGCTGTTGCGAGCGCACCAAAAACCTTCTACTTTAATTCTGAAAAACATTGTAGCATACATCATGGTTATGCTTTTTGGGGTTCAATTTTAACGTTTTGTGCCTTAATGAATTCAACCGCTGCCGTACATTAGAACTCTGTCTAACACATTTCTTTAACCTTCAACTTTTCTACTTGTCTATGTTTCTTCAAAACACTTTTCCTGATGACTTTCAAACCTTTCAGATGTAAGAAATTATCACACAATTTATACACAGGCCTAGTTACACATTAGATCTTTCTCTTGTAATATGTGTGAATGCCGTGTCTAGTGCGATACTTTACATCCGCCTGGACACTGATCTTCTCTCCATCCGCCTGGACACGCCTCCACCTCTCTCTCTCTGCTTTCTGCCTCTCATTTGCATCACGGGCTGTCCTTTGAAGTGCCTGTCCCCACGTCTCTCCCGTCTCTGAGACCCTCCTTTGTCTCTTTGTTCAGGCCACTTCAATGTGGCTACACAGGCACCATGGAGGCCACCACTCTGGTGCTTTGGTCCTGCTGGACTGTCTCCTTGTGTCGTCCAGCAGACCGTTCCGTAGCTCTTCAGGTGGGCCTCCCATGGTCTGTAACTTCATAAAGTCTGATGCAGAGGAGTTGGGACGTGGGGTATTTGCACTGTATTGGGCCACTGGTCGGGCTGAAAGCAGGAGGAGGAGGAGCGTTGTCCAGGTCCGGATCTATTTGAACAAAACTCGATGCAGATGGGTTATCTTTCTCCCCACCCCTTTCCTTATCTTGTCTTGCCTTACGTTCTTATCTATCTCTTCTCCTTCCATAACACATACTTCTTCCAATCTCTCTCATACGTTCATTAATTCACCTTGTTTCCATTTTGGCCATAAAACATTAAAAAATATATCATAATATAAAAATCTGCATTTTCAATATTAGGCAATACACTTCTGTTGTCAGTCGGGGGTCAGTCGGGGTTAGTCTGGGTCAGTTGGGGTCATGTCATGGCTGTGTGATATGGTTGACCATTAAATTGGTTGTGATAGATTGTAATAATCGAGTATCCACTGTCTACAATAGCCCTTTGTTTAAAATAACCATATCTAATATTTAATTTAGCTGATTAGCTCGCTTAAGGCTGGTGAGAACCATACAACAATAATTTGGATGTGGTGCTTGTGTGCGTTGTGTTTGTGTTATGGTGCTCATACCTCCTCCTTGGACCTGTCCTGCTCCGGCGTCCCGTCAATGCGAATGCCCCCTTCCATCTTTGCCTCTCTCTTTTTCCTTGGGACAGTCTTTGATCCAATGATTCTTGGCTCCACAATAATGACAGTTCCATCGTCCGGCGTTCTCCTTTCTCTTTTCTTTCGGCCGGTCGCCTCTTTGGTCTCTGTTGCGACGGGTGGGCTTAGGATTCTCCAGGGCCTCCAGTTGGGCGAGCTGGAGCTTCTTGGCTTCGTCCCTCCCGGGCATGTCGCCTTGGCTGTACGTACAGAGTTGGCGAACTTCGCTGATGGAGGCCTTGTGTTGTTGGACCAACTCTTGAAGGGCTGTGGCGAAGGCAGCCCCTCCCACTGCAGATGGGTCTGGGAGCCATTCCGCTATGTCCTTAATGTCACTGGGTCTCCATGCACGGAAAACGTATGCTGGACTGCCATCCTGGGGGTTCAGTACTTCGATCATGGGGAATTGTCCGTCCATCACGTCCCCATGTTGAGTAGTTTGGGAGAACGCCATTCCCTGGTTTCTCAAGCGGCTGGCGACGGGTTCCCGCTTGGTCGGTGTGGCCGTCGCCTGCTGGAATGATTGTGGAGCATTCCCCTGGCTACGAGTTGCAGGCCTATCTTCTCTCGCGCTACGAGCGGGGGCTTTCTCCTCTTCTTCGGGGTCAGGGTAGAGATTGTCCGATGAAGCGGCTTTGTGGGCGTTGTCATACGGGGGAGGAGAAGGGGGATTCGCACGCGGTCCACCGGTGCAGTCCAGGTCCGGGTCTATATTTCGGGTGACATTGAGATTAAAAATCCCTACACTCTCTACGCTCTCTGTCCCTGGCTGATTTTTTTTCCTATCCTGGCCCTCTCTTTCCCACAAATAAAATGCACACCAACATAGTTTGGAACTTTTCTTTTTCATTTATGACTCCTACAATCGTTTCTCTAACTCCTGTAATCGTTTAAAAGCTAAAACTCCCCATTTCAGGAAAACCCAGTTTGCACCAATATTTTAAACCCTCCAGAGCCGCTTCACCGTGCTTCTCCAACATCACCTTCGCAGGTCCCGTTATCTCTGTTTTTCCAGATTTGTTCCCCATATTTTAGATCCTTTTACACTAGTTATTATTTAACGAATTATCTAATATCGCCGAAACCTCCTTGTTACTACACACATATACATATATTTATTAATGAATACCTATTATTATTATTTATATATATATATAACACCAACCGCGCTTCAACGGTTTTCCCTTTACCGTCCCTGACAGACCCTAGCTGCCCTTTCTGTTACCTATATAGCCATATATATTGACGGAAGCGAAACGGAGCTACCGCATGTTCCTATAACAGAGTTTCTTTGAACGAGGCCTAAGTTCAGATATAAGTTTACGTTTACCGAAACATTTATATACCGTTCCTGTAACGGATTTTATTTTGAAGCTTTAACAGTATTGTGATCTCACCTGCTCGAATTATTTTTTCCTTTGGATACCGTACTGAAGAACCACTAGTTTATCCCCACAGGCACCCTTTCCTCGACCTCTGGCCATAAAACAGTCTGGTTACAGTCACCTGGAGGCGAAGTAGAGCTTTGGGACTGAGAACGAATCTTCAGACCTGTATTGGAAGCTGATATTTCGTAGAATCTTCAGGTTAGATATCCCGGACGAGCCCCCAACTGTCGTGGCAATTTCTGTATCAGATATTGCGTCTAAGCAGATGAGATATTTAGATGCAAAAAGCACACAATACTGTTGACAATTAGTGGTTATATATATTTGTAATAAAAGTACGAACAAAGATACATCACAACATGCATCAACAAACAACATAACAGGCATACATTACAATAATCTGAGGCCTCAGATGGGAGCTTCTCTTTGCGTGTTACTTCATACTCAAGGTACGCTGGGGAGAAGTCCACTGAGTGTTTGAAAGTAATGAGTTCTTATTGGCTCGGGTTGGCATCTGGAGGGGGTGTCCCCCCCATAAAACCAACAGCCTTTGTTTACCAGATGGTAATCTTTTCTATTGAAGCCCCCCCCCGATGTCATTTGAGGGGTCGGCGGCCGTGAGTGACCTTCTGGTCTCGTTGACGTTAGCCAGGGGGTTGAGGACATCAAAGCATTACGATTGGCTGATTTACAACACACGAAAACATAGGAAGAGGAAGACAATAAAAAACGCATCACACGACCCTAGAAGGTTCACACTTTAAATGACCCAAAAGGAGAGTAGAAGGCAGGCAAAACATGCATCACACAAAATAGTAACACAACTTAAGTTCATAGATAGACCAAAAACGTAACAACATGTAGATTTTCCATCACACCTGCAACACCTTTGTTGAAGTCATAGCCTCATGCTTCATTGAGGACCTCAAGGAGGAGTTGCAAGCAGCCAGGTTCTTCTCCGTCATGTCTGACTCCTCAGTTGACCGTTCGGTTAAGGACCAGGAGATGATCTACTGCACCTACCTCGTGGATGGCAAACCAGTGAACCGGTTTATCCAGATTGTTACCCTGGATCACGCCCATAGCCAGGGCATTTTGGATGCCATTCTGAAAGGGCTGAAAGTGGTAGGTTGTTTTGTTTACTTTTGATGAATGAAAGAATGCATGCCTCTATTGTATTCATATTATAACCTAATGTAATGATGCTAAGTCTTTTAAAAATTCCAACTTTATCTCCAAGGTTGGGGTTCAAGAGGAGGACCTGAAGCTGCGTCTTGTGGGGTTTGGATGTGATGGCGCTTCCATAATGCTGGGAGTGAACAACGGAGTCGCAGCCCGACTAAAGCACCTGTGCCCCTCCCTAGTGGCGATATGGTGCGTCGCTCATCGGCTGGAGCTGACTGCGCTCGACTGTTTGAAACAGCTTGCCAAGCTGAAGGAACTAAACGAGCTGCTACGTATCATCCACAAACATTACACAGTCTCTTCTAAGGCGTCACGGGAGCTGGAAGAGATCAGCAGGGCGGTGGAGGTCTCCATTCTCAGGCCAGGGAACACCGAAGGTATTAATATGATAAAGATCTGTTTGTTATATTTTATTCTTAATTGAGACAGTGTATTTTAATAGGAGACAGTGCACATTAATGAACATTACTGTAAGATTTGTAAATATGCCGGTTCAGACAGCCAGGGGGGCTAGTTTTCAACCGTAGTCTAAGGCAGATGTCATGAGCACTAAAAATAAATAACAGCATAAAATAATATCAATGTTGATGATAATGATGAATTAAAACCAAAGTGAAACTGAATGTCTAATCTCTGCTGTCTGATTGCAGGTACCCGCTGGCTACCACACACATCGCATGCCCTGGAGGTCCTCATGAGGAACTACAAGCCTCTGCTTGTACACTTTGAGAACCACGCCAGTGATCCCCATGACAGGGAAGTGAGTGCAGCCATGAAGGGGAGGGCAAAGCTTATGCTGAAGTCTCTGAAGAAGTATAGCACACTCCTCTTCATCCACCTCATGCTGGATATACTTCACGAACTGAAGCAGCTCAGCCTCTTGTTTCAGAAAGACGGCCTCACACTCCAGATGGTCTCGGATGGGCTGCAGACTACATGCATGTTTTTTGTAGCTATGCAGGTGAGGAACAATGTTCCCTTATTTTACATTATTGCATATTAAATTTAGGCTGTAACAGCTAAAAGTCAGAGTTGTATGATTGAATTGTGGTTTTTGGTGATGAAATTATTATAAATGTTTGTTCATGTAATGCAGACAAACCCAGGCCCAAGGCTGCAGCGGTTCCTGACCGAAGTTGGGACTGGATCCAACTGGCAAGGGGTTGAGATCAACAGGACCAGCACCGATGATGACATCTTTAACAAAATCAAGCTTCGCCTCACCAACGGCTTCTGTGAGTTTGTGTCAGAGCGTTACGAGAGTCTCGAGACTGGCATTCTGAAAGCGGTTTCGACACTATTCGACTTATCCAGCTGGCCAGAAGACACCACCGCCCTGGCTACATTTGGCACAGATGAATTAAATGTCATCATGGAGCATTTCCGCCCAGTCCTGGAGCCATGCAAGGACTTTGTATCTGAGGATGCAGCAAGGCGAGAGTGGCTTGACCTCAAGATCCTGGTTGTCCGTCGCTACAGGCATCTCGATTCCCAGGTGAGTGATCCTCCAGGGGTTTCCTCCCCACTAACAGCAACATTGTACTTAAATAGCACATTTCCTACAAGTAGATTGCAGCACAGTGTGCTGAGGTCCACAAAGAATCCCCGAATAAAAACATGCAGGATGAACAGACCTTCAACCCATTTTCTCAGGTGCTGTGGCAGAGGCTGATCCAGGGTGCCATTGGAAGAGCCGGTCAGTTCCAGCACATGCAGGTGGTAGCAGAGATCAGCCTGGTCCTCCCCATGAGCAGCTCCTGCTGCGAGCGTGGTTTCTCGTGCATGAAACGGGTGAAGTCGGACTGGAGGTCTCGCCTGGCAAATGACACTCTGACCAGCCTCATGCTAATCTCAATGCATGGCCCTCCTCTGGACGAGTACAACTCAATAAAGACAGTCACTAAATGGTGGAGTACTGGCAGAAGGTCACGTTGACCACAGTTCTGCGACTGAGGGTGCTTGTCATCTACAAATAAATTACTATTTCCTCAACATAATGTTTTGTGTTTTCATTATATTATCAGTGAGTAACAACTGAAACTGTAAAAAAGATTTATGGGAAAATTCGGGACGATTCGGGACGGTTCAAAATGTTTTTCGGGACGGTTCCGGGACGGTGGTGAAACAAAGTTAATTTTAATCCCTGGAGACCACGCTACGGGACCCGGCTGCGAGCACGGCTCTGGCAGCAGAGGTGGCACGTCTCTTAGTGAAGGGGGCCATCACTGTCGTTCCCCCCCACGAGTCTCACCTAGGGTTTTATTCCCGCTACTTCCTGGTTTCCAAGAAGTCAGGGGGAAAGAGACCTATTCTGGATCTTTGCGTGTTCAACAGATTCGTTGCCACGAGGAAGTTCAGAATGCTCACTGTCGGAGCGTTGTTCCGGTGTGTGAGAGAGGGCGATTGGTTCACATCCCTGGATCTCAAGGATGCTTACTTCCACGTCCCTGTTCGGCAGGCGCAGAGGAAGTTTCTCCACTTTGCCTTTATGTGGATGGCGTACGAGTACTCCCTGGCTCCGCGCGCCTTCTCGAAGTGTGTGGAGACGGCGTTGGAACCGCTCAGGCGTCAGGGAAAGAGGATTCTCTTCTACCTAGACGACCTGCTTATTCTGAGCAACTCAGAAGAGACCGCGAGAAGGGACACCATGTTGGTGATAAACCATCTCTCCCTCCTGGGTTTTGCCATCAACTGGGAGAAGAGCTCCCCGCTCCCCAGCCGGCAGACAGTCTACTTGGGGCTTTGCCTAGACTAAGCCCCCATGACTGCGATGCTTTCGCCTCCTCGGCGAGACGCCATCCTGTCGGCGCTCTCCCGTTTTCGCGTTCGCAGAAACGTGACCGCACTGTCCACCATGCGCCTGTTAGGGCTGATGGCAGCTGCCCACCCCGTGGTCCCCCTGGGTCCGCTTTTTATGCGCAGACTCCAGCGGTGGTTTGCTCGCCAACGGTTGGACCCCAGGCGACACAAGCTCAGGGTGCTCCTCGTTCCCCGTTCGGTGTCGCCAGACCTGGAATATTGGAAAATACCCTCCGCCCTTCTCAGGGGTGTTCCCCTGGGCAGGGTGGCGTCCTACGTAGTGATCTTCACGGACGCCTCGTTGACGGGTTGGGGAGGAACCTGCCTCTCTCACTCGGTCGGAGACGAGTGGCGCACGCCCCCTACAGCACACATAAATGTGTTGGAGCTTGACGCTGTGAGGAAAGTGCTGTTGCATTTCTTTCACCTGGTGCGCGGCCGCCACGTTCTGATCAGGAAAGACAGCATGTCGGCGGCGGCGTATATCAACAGACAGGGGGGAGTCCGCTCCCCTGCTCTCCACCGAAAGGCGGTCGAGCTCTGGCTTTGGGCTCATCAGTATCTCCTCAGTCTGAGAGCCCTGCATATCGCGGGCGCCCAGAACTTGCGGACCTCACGTCTCGAGGCGGTCTCCGCCGAGACGAGTGGCGGTTACATCCCGACATTGTCAGACTGATCTGGCAGAGGTTCGGGATGGCGCAGGTGGACCTCTTCGCGTCCAGGGAGAACACGCACTGCAGGTGGTGGTTCTCCCTCAGCCCTCGGGATCTTCCCCCGTTGGGGGTAGATGCGTTGGCACACACACCTTGGCCGCGGGCTCTCTTGTATGCGTTTCCCCCGCTCCAGCTGATCCTTCCTCTTCTGGAACGGGTCAGACAGGAGAAACTGTCCCTGATATTAGTGGCCCCGGAGAACCGTTCAGCTCTGTGGTTTCCAGAGCTGGCCGCGCTCTCGCGGTCGGCGCCGTGGCCAGTACCGTTCAGGCCGGATGCGCTTTCACAGGCCCACGGGACGGTGCACCACCCGCCCGATGTCTCGGGACGGCTGTTGGTTTGGCTCCTGAGAGGTTGATCCTGCAGGGCAAAGATTAGCCTGAGACGGTTATCAACACTATTCAGAGTGCTCGTGCGCCTTCTACTTCTTCCCTCTATGCGGTGAAGTGGTGCGCCTTCTCTAATTGGTGTGAGAGGAACCACGCTGTCCCATCTCAATGCGAGGTGGGAAGTGTGCTTTCGTTTCTGCAAAACTTATTGGAAAAAGGTTTGGCCTTCTCCACTATCAAGGTCTATGCGGCAGCCATTTCGGCTGGCCATGCAGGCTGTGATGGTGGACCGATCTTCAGCCATCCACTGGTCAAGAGATTCTTGCGTGGGGCTAGACGGGTTAGGCCTGTTTTCACGCGTGCTTACACCACGCTGGGATCTCCCCATTGATTGTCCAAGGATCCTTTCAAGCCTCTTCCTCAGGCCCCTTTGGATGCCCTGTCCTTTAACCCTTATAAGGTGTTCGGGTCTGTGGGACCCGTTTTCAGTTTTTAGCTTTATAAAAGTGATACAAATAATTATTTTTTTGAACTAAGATTCATTGGCTTTGGCTCATTTTCTGTGAGGAACATGAATCAGAAAACATTTGACCCCCCCCTGTATACCCCCCCATCACATTTATATTACACACAGGGTGTTCGGGTCCAGTGGACCCGGAGCTGTTTAAGTGTGGAAATCATAGGTTCTGTGCACCCTCATTTTCCCTGCTTCCTCTCTCTGTGTGTGTGTGTGTGTGTGTGTGTGTGTGTGTGTGTGTGTGTGTGTGTGTGTGTGTGTGTGTGTGTGTGTGTGTGTGTGTGTGTGTGTGTGTGTGTGTGAGAGGGAGGGGGAAAGAGAGAGGGGGAAAGAGAAAAGCAGGTGAATGGGCCCTTGGTGTGAGCACCCACAGTGTGCACCCACTGTTCCCGCACAAGGTTGCAAAATTGGAGCACCCAACACTATCAAGCTTGGGGACCTGACACTATAAAAAAGCTCTGTCATTGTGGTTCCATACCACAACTGATGAAGATGGCAAAGCAATTCTCTGTTCAGACTGCCCTACAGTTGATATTTGAAGAGACAGAGGGTTTTGATGGTGATGCAGAGGAAATAGTTTCGGAAAGTGAGGATAACATTTCAGAGTCTGACACCGAGTTTGAAGAGGAGGATGAGCATCAGCCAGCTCCGAAACGTAAAAGAGCCTCAGGACTAGCCCTTCAGCAGCCAGGACAAGCCTGCGAGCAGCAAGCCCCAGGACCATCCCATGAGCAGCCAGGACCAGCCCGCAAGCAGCCAGCCCCAGGACCATCCCGTGAGCAGCCAGGACCAGCCCGCGAGCAGCCAACCCCAGGACCAACCCGCGAGTAGCCAGCCCGCGAGCAGCCAGCCCCAGGACCAACCCGCGAGCAGCCAGCCCCAGGAACAACCCGCAAGCAGCCAGCCCCAGGACCAACCCGCAAGCAGCCAGCCCCAGGACCATCCCGCAAGCAGCCAGCCCCAGGACCAACCCGCAAGCAGCCAGCCTCAGGAACAACCCGCAAGCAGCCAGCCCCAGGAACAACCCGCAAGCAGCCAGATGTAGGACCAGCCCGTCAGCCAAAAAGAAACGCTGTGAAGTGTGTGGACCCATGATGGACAGAAAAACACAATATACATGCAACCAGTGCAAAAAATACATATGCAATACACACAGTGAGAATCTGCCCCTCATGTATGGTATAGTCTGATATACGTATAATGGCCGTGTTCAAAGGCTTTAATGTGTTGTTCAGACAGATGTTATTGAGTATGTTTCAATCTCTAATGATGTTGATTATTTCCCAGTTGTGCTATGTACGTGAATCGCTCGGCCGCGTTCCGCTCCACACAACAGTTGTTTGTGTGTTATAGCGACGCTAGCAGGGGCCGCGCTCTCTCTAAGCAGCTGTTTTCTCGCTGGGTATGTGAGGGTGTTTGCTTAGCCTACTCTCGGCAGGGCTTGGCGCCACCGTTGGGCGTTAAAGCTCACTCCACACGGAGCGTGGCCGCTTCAACGGCTCTACTCAAGGGCGTTTCGGTGGAAGACATCTGCGCGGCTGCGTCATGGTCTTCCCCCGGCCCCTTTGTCCGTTTTTACATGTTAGACATGTCCAGGGGCTCACTCGGCAACTCTGTGCTGGAGTCCGGGACCCCTTTTACGGCTTAAGAATATAGACATGTTCTTTAAAGTGGCGTGGTTGGATTTCCTCTCGACGGCTGGCGAGTTGGACTTGATTACCAGTCTTACTCTCCCACCTTTTTTTAAATGAAAAACAGGCTAGGGGGGTTTTCTATTGGCTCGCCAATTGTCAGGTGGTTTTGTTTGCCAGTGTGGCACTCCTGCCGTTTCTTTCAAATAAGAAACGGCCGAGAGAGACCCCTTATTGGAGAGCCGGATTCCGTAGCTCCGCCCCCGGTGGTAGCGGACCTAATGGAAACCGTGTTGCTCTGGTTTTTCTTTTCCTTTTCATGGGTTCCATGAAGCACAGATTAGAGCTGGAGTTTTTACAGACTCACTTTTTTCTCCCTTGATCATTGCCTTGCTTGATTAAGCTGTTGTGTTTTACACTTCCTTGGCTTTTTTTAGTCTTAATGTGCTCTGGTGACTTAGGTCGTTTTGACTGGGGTCCAGCAGGAGTACATTGATCGGGCTCTGCTCGCAGCTTCACCTTAGCCCATAAGACGAAGCCTAGACGGCGTAGCCTACATGAAATAGAACGATAGTTATGTTATTATAACTCTAGTTCTATGATTGTAGGCGTAGTCGTCTAGTTTCCCACCTGCTGTACCCTCCAAATGCTGAAAGAAAAGCGTGGAGGATGAGCGACGGTATACACCGCGTTACGCCCCGTGCCCACTACCTCCGTCAGTTGTCCGTTGCCCATTGACTTTGAATGGGGACGGACGCGCAATGCATTGTGGATCCGTCCGTTCAGTTGGAGCGTTCGCCACCGTCAGAAAGTTGAAAAATGTTCAACTTTTTCGGCAGCGACGGTTCCGTCATCCTATCAGATCGCGTATGCAAATTTAAGCACTGTGACGCGACTCGGGCTCTGACGATACTGGAAAGCGGGAAAGCGGGTCATCTTGCCTCGCAACAAGCAGGAAGAAGCGGGAAGAACCCGGCGAAGCGATTTGATTGGCTGACGGATGCCTCTGCAAAGACTACTCCCCCATCCGTCAGCCACGCCTTCCCACGTCCGTTGACTGACGGTGCAGTGGGCACGAGGCGTTATATAGACACGATACCGTGGGGAAATGTGGGCGGTGCCCACGCTGATTGGTGCATAGTTTGAATTTTCAAACTATGCACTATGCCAGCACGCGCACGGGATAAGCCCATTAGGCGAAGCCTAGACGGCTACGCCTACAATCATAGAACTAGAGTTATAATAACATAACTATCGTTCCAATACCCATACTATCCGTACTTACTAGCCAAATTTTGAGTACGTAGTACGTTCCAATTCAGATCCGGCGAAAAGAAGTATACTTGAAGGACCCGGATGTCGTACTCAAAACGGGCTGTGGATCGAAGGACACTTTCCGTACTCAACGGCAGCCATCTTAGCTACGTAGCGGAAGAGGCGGAGCCAGGCTGAGCCAAAGTCGGCGCATTTTCCACATAGCTTGCATTAACAGAGTCATTTTGTAGTTTTTATAGCTTTTTATAGCCGCTAGGCGTAAAGAGTTCACCGTTCAAAGCGGGATGTTTATTGCGGGGGAGGAGCCGCGGCGGCAGTCGTGATCGTAATTTCCGGTTAGTGCACCACGGAGTACTCGATTTGGAACAGCACTCACATCTGAAAAATGTACGTACTCAGTGAGCACGGATAGTACGGATAGCATACTTCCTTTAAGTGTACTCATGGAAGTACGGGTATTGGAACACGGCACTGGTCTTCCTCTGACTACGGCCGTTTCTCAATTCCTAGCACGCGTACTACGGACTCGATGACTTGCAAGCACGTACTTGGCAAGTCCGTACTTCAAGCACAGACTTGTGAGCACGCGAGTACGTACCTGCAATTGGAACAGCAGCGGACTCGATGACGTCACCACCTCTGCTCGTCCGTTAACTGTGCTACGGCCTCATTTAGGCATATACTACTACTGAACAATATAAACAAATGATATAAAACAAAATCCCAGCCTCTTTCATTTTCAAATAGTATGTAAATATTCTGAATAAATAAAAATTGAAAAGATATGCGTGTCCTGTCATGTGTATAAGCTATACACACACGACTTTATATATATTTATATATTATTATTATTATTATTATATTATATAAATATATATATAAGTTAAGAGTAACTTAAGCTACAGTTGTGCGTCTTCTCCATATTGTCCGCCATCGTACTGCTGCGAGTGCGAAATGCATCCTGGGATTTATAGCGATTGCAAGCACACACGAGCCACCTCCGATGCATGCTCGGTGAAACGGCGAGATCGAGCACACATCAAGAACACTTCCGGGTTTTACGACAGTACTCGCTTGATGCGTGCTTCGAATTGGAACAGTGCTCGGGCAACGACTGATGACGTTTCACAAGTCCACGAGCACACGAGCACGCACAAGTACGCGAATTGAGAAACGGCTTACAACTGAAACTGGCGCGCGACCTTGACGTCATCGTTCTCAGCCACTCCCTCTGTTCGCTGATTGGACTGCCAAAAATCTGGCGTCCAAGGAATCCATGCATATGAAGCAGACCAGGGCCCTTTCTCAATTCCAAGTAGGCGTACTACGGACTCGCGGACTTGGAAGTTCGTACTTGGCAAGTCCGGACTTCAAGTACACACTTCCGAGGACGGGAGTACGCACCTGCAATTGGAACAGCAGCGGACTCGATGACGTCACCACCTCAGCTCGTCTGTTAACTGTGCTACGGCCTCATGTAGGCATGTAACTACTGAACAAATTATATAAAACAAAACACCAGCTTCTTTAGTTTTAAAATAGACTATATTAATATTTTGAATGAATATAAATGAAAATGCGTATTATGCGTATTCACACGGCAAGCCAGCTGTACCCTACATATAAACAATCAGTGGCTTGAAAAAGATTGTATGAGATTGCCGTTTCTCAATTTTCATATATAGCCTATTATTATATTATTGGAGATGTTGGGCAAAATAACCTGCTGAGCACATATAAATATAGCTAACTCCCACCCTAGCTTGAGGAGCACAACACATGGCAGTCACGTTACAATATAGTCAGCTTTTAACACATAACACAAACATGATAATATAGTCAGGTCAAGGCCAGAGCCAAGGCCCCATTTCCCAAGCAGGCAAATGGTAGACACTAACGGGAGAGCCACATTAATTCATCACACAAGAGATACTTCGATCACACAAGAGATACTTCGAGCACACAAGAGATACTTCGAGAACAAAGGAGACACTGAGGAGCTCTTCCCCGTTAGTAGGAACACAAGAAGATACACTTGCATACACCAGGGCCTGAGAGCCAAGGTCAAGCAAAAACACACAGAACCACACACACCTCATCAAGAGGAGGATACAGTATAAAACTGTATCACACAGGGACTCATGACCCTCCACCTTCTTCTGAAGCAGACCTTCCACGGAGGTGAAGCTCCGGACGAACCATCAGCGCTGATTAGGGACTTAGACATATTCGATTTCTCACGCTTTATGACTCTGTATAACCGTTGCCACTTTACTTAATAAATCCAAGGTCCTCGTGCCGATAGACTTTATTACCTCTCCGTCTCATTTTATCTGATCCAGTAACTAGACAGACCGTTTTTCCCTTCAATTTGGCGACCCCGACGTGATTTTTTCTGAATTGAACACGCAACTGGGAAACGAGAGACGGAGAGCGGCACGACCTCGGGACCCCGGAGCACCGGACCGATTCCTGCAGTCTCACCTCGCGGCCGCCCAACAAAAGGTAGGCAGAACCTGTTGATAAAATCCAAACTCTGCATAGTTATATAGGAACCACATTAGGAGGTGAGACTGTGAGAGCGGTTCGCTACGGGATATCTCGTGGGGACGAATAGAGTTGCATTCCAGCATTTCCCCATAAACCCGATTAACCCTGAACGCGTGACACATCGAATATCGGCTCGTTGCATGGTGAAAGAATACCGACGAGACCATAGGGCCTATAAGAATCGGTCATAGTGATACGAGACTACCGATGGCCAAGTAATGGATGTGTAATAAATACACCAGTGTATCAAGAGGGTTAGAGGCCCCACCTGTGTATCAAGAGGGTTAGAGGCCCCACCAGTGTATCAAGAGGGTTAGAGGCCCCACCTGTGTATCAAGAGGGTTAGAGGCCCCACCAGTGTATCAAGAGGGTTAGAGGCCCCACCAGTGTATCAAGAGGGTTAGAGGCCCCACCTGTGTATCAAGAGGGTTAGAGGCCCCACCAGTGTATCAAGAGGGTTAGAGGCCCCACCTGTGTATCAAGAGGGTTAGAGGCCCCACCAGTGTATCAAGAGGGTTAGAGGCCCCACCTGTGTATCAAGAGGGTTAGAGGCCCCACCAGTGTATCAAGAGGGTTAGAGGCCCCACCTGTGTATCAAGAGGGTTAGAGGCCCCACCAGTGTATCAAGAGGGTTAGAGGCCCCACCTGTGTATCAAGAGGGTTAGAGGCCCCACCAGTGTATCAAGAGGGTTAGAGGCCCCACCTGTGTATCAAGAGGGTTAGAGGCCCCACCAGTGTATCAAGAGGGTTAAAAGGCCCCACCTGTGTATCAAGAGGGTTCGAGGCCCCACCAGTGTATCAAGAGGGTTAGAGGCCCCACCTGTGTATCAAGAGGGTTAGAGTCCCCCTCTTTGTTTGTGTATTAAATAATTCTATGTGGTAAGAAGGTTAGAGATAAACTAGGCTTGTTGCGTGGTGAAAGAACACCCTCGAGGCCTAAGGCTCGCCGCCCTTGATAAGTGAATCTGAGGTGCCTGAAGAAGCACAACGCACATTTCTTGACCATATATTCATAGCATATGCGGGGACTGACGGACAGACACCTGAACTGACGCAGACTAGGGATAGCAGAGACCTCTCACCCCCACCTTCACGACCAGAGAGCAAGTGCGTGTGTATGGAGTCGAGAACGAGAGTCAGCGTGGGTGGAAGAATAGGAGAGCATGGGTGAAAGGGAGACAGAGTGAGAAAGACTGTGTGCGTCTCTGTGCGCGTGTACGCAAGAGTTGATATGTTTCTGTGTGTGTGTGTGTGTGTGTAAGAGGCCCAGAGAGAGAGTGACGAAGTGGCTGTGTGTGTGTGTGTGTAAGAGGCCCAGAGAGAAAGCGACGAAGTGGCTGTGTGTGTGTGTGTAAGAGGCCCAGAGAGAGAGAAAGAAAGAGAACGAGCGTATTTGTGAGCCGGTTAAATATAGAAATAAATCAATTAATGATAACCCGGCTATGTGTGCAACGCTTGCCTGCTTTGTTATGCCCAACGCTATTTTGCCGTGTCTGATGATTGTGGGTGCGGGACACAGAATGAGAAGTCTGTTGATATGTGTCTGTGTACGTCTGCGCGAAAGAGAGAATCTGTGAGTGAATCAGTGAGTGTATGCGTGGTCCGCTCTATCTTCGCCCGTTAAAACGGGTAAAGGAAAGAATAGATAGATTGATAATAATGAATAATGTCTCTCTGACGTATTGCTTCGGTCTATGGCTTAACCTGCGGAAATAGATAAATTGACAATGATAGATAACCTTTTACTGTGTTGCTTCAAGTTACTGTTTGACCCGTTAAAACTAAAACCTAGATAAGTTGACAAGGATAAATGATATCTCTTTTACTGTGTTTCTTTGAATTACTGCTGGACCTGTCGCATAGATAAACTACGATACTAAACCACATCTCTTTGCCGCGTTGGTTGACTGTTTAGTCTGTTGAAGCAGATTAATCAATAAGGATAGATAACGATTATTGGCTATAAGGAATATCTGGATGTATTGAATAACGTCTCTAGGCCTTGTTGTTGTTTTTTGCTTCCCCCCCCCCTGTTTTTTCCTCCTTTTTTCTCGTTCTCCTCCTCCAAGAGTGACAAGGGTTACCCCCTAGTCTCTCATCCGCTCTTGTGTGTTAAGACAGGTCACACAGAGTTATAGCACCACGGCCGCCATTTTTTGAGTTCTCTCACTCAGTCCCAAGCCACACCTCCCCCTCCGCCAAATCTAGACCACTCCAGCCCTACCCTTCCTCAACTACACCGCCCCCTACTGGACCACTCCGACCCTACCCTTCCTCAACTACAGCGCCCCCTGCTGGACCACTCCGACTCTGCCCTTCCTCAACTACAGCGCCCCCTGCTGGACCACTCCGACTCTGCCCTTCCTCAACTACAGCGCCCCCTGCTGGACCACCCCAACCCTACCCTTCCCCAACTACACCGCCCCCGCTGGACCACTCCAACTCTGCCCTTCCCCAACTACACCGCTCCCTACTGGACAGCATCAATACCAATCCAACCCCGACTCTCGATCACCCCCTGTTAGAAGAATTATCCCAGTTACTAATAAAGCTAAAAAGACAAACCTCCCCGCACTCGGCCTTCAGTGCAAAGGCGTCCACAACCCCGACCACCCCCATACCAGGCTGCTGTAAGAAGAAGCGGCGAACACGCCCACCATGTCGGACGAGCGACGAAGAGCCCCCGGAGAGGATTGGCAAGACGAACCCCAGAGAAGCGAAGACAGAGAGCGATTCTCAGCCTCCCGGCCAGCTGACAGCCACTCACCCCCACCCTCCCCGGAGAGGGCTCACCTACCCATGCCGAGATTGTTCTGTCCCCTAGAATCGACAACACCAGTTCAGTCCCAGCCAAAAGCCCCCGCCTCATACACCCCACCTTCCCCATTAATGACCCCCTCCCAGTTCAGCCCTGACCCAGATCACTTAAGGGACCCCCGTACCAATAAGAGCGAGCCCCGCCGCCCCCGGCCAGGTATACAAGAGGCTTTTATGGCACCTCTATTGATAGATGCGGAGGGAAGAGCAGCATACACACCATGGAGCCACCGGGACATGGCCAACCTGGTCGCCCGCTTGCCAACGCTCACGGCAGGAGCCTCGGCCTGGATCAGAAGATTTGAAACTGAGACGTCTGGCGATCTCCTGACCCTGGGAGACATACGAGCCATCATCGGCAGGGCACATGGTGCCGGACGAATCATTGAACTGGAGACACTGACCAAGACTGAGGCCCTACCTGACAACACCCCCTTCGAAGCTTACCGAAACCTCTTCTGGGAGAGTCTCAGGGCGCTCTTCCCAGCCGACGCAGGCAGAGTGGGAATCTCCGGCCTGACCATCAAACCTGAAGAATCTATCTTTCAGTACATAGAAAGGGCTGAAGGATTGTGGACGGATAATAATGACTGTCCCCCACACAGTAGCAAACTGGCGACACAGACATTCCAGCGGGCAATAATACAGGGACTGCCACCCACGGTCCAGAGGAGACTGAAGACAGTGGTGGCACTGCACTCCAAGCCCCGGACGGAATGGGTGGCTCACCTTAATCACCACCACCGACTCGAGGAAGACAAACGACTTGAAAAGGATGATGATTACGAGGAATTGAAGAAGCAACTCATGAGGATGCAGATCAAGGAGCTAGCCGAGAAATCCCAGCTGCACAAAAGACCAAGGACGACATGGGGACCCATGAGTATGATGCCTGTAGCGGCCCCACTGCCGACACCCCCAACGCCCCCAGCCCCGACGCCTACCCCACCAATAACACCAGCACCAATGCCCCTATCATGCGCAATGTATCAGATACCGGCGTGTCAAGGGCCCCCGCCACCTGGATGGCTGCAGCCGGGATACCAACCCACCAATTACCCTGGGTACACAATGGCCGCCCCGGTGCCGGCGCCCGCACCACCCCTGTTACAATACCAGCAACCACCCAGCGCCGAGAACTGGACACCCTCCTCCTCAAGCTACAGCCAAGCCCAGGCCCCCGAAACCAGGTTACCACCACCAGAGCGAGCCCAGCCGAAAGCAGAAAGGATACGGACGCGAATCGGCGCCCCTGGCGCCAGCTCATTGGACCTGGCCTCCTTCCGGGTCAACCTATCGTCCCTGATAGACGGGGAGCCATACCCGAGGAGCATGAGCGACTTCCTGATATACCTTGGCGAGATGCAAGAACACGCCGGTCCTTATGAGAAGAGCTGCTGGATCGCACAAGGATGCACTCAGGACGAATCCGAAATCTACCGCTACTCCGATGGCAAACCGGCACTCAGCTCCCGAGCTCTCTCTCTCATGGCTCGGTCACACCACTCCCGCACCCACCAGGGCACCACCGCGACAATGGAGACAATCCGGCGAGACTGGTGGCACCCCGAAATGAAAGCCAGCATCCAGGAAGTGATCAAAGACTGTCACGCCTGCCAAATACACAACCCACGCCCAGCCCACATTCTCCCCCCAGGGGCCCGGTACTAGACCATTATGATGAAGCCCTCTTAGAATATGTACAGGCCCTGACTCTTGCCTCCCGAGCCTTGTACACACAGGTCACCTCCCTCCCGACCCCCGCAGATCCCAACCCCGTCCTCGTTAATCCCAGGGATTGGGTCTGGGTCAAGGTCCACAAGAGACACTGCCTTCAGCCACGGTGGGAAGGCCCCTATGAGATACGTCTGGCCACCCCCTTCTCTGTCTCCCTTTCAGGAAGGAGCGGCGCCCGCTGGCACCACCTGTCTACCACCCGCAAGGCCGACAACCCGCATGACCGCACCTTGGCTACCGTTCAACGCGACCTCGCCCGGCTGCACCATGAGGCCACCACTGACGCCGCAGGAGGCCCGGACCAATAGACGTTGCATCATCGGCATGGTAGGAATAACCGGGGCCATGATGGGTTTCTTCATCCTGTGGGGAGTGGACTTCCATACGGCCATCCCGGGGAGGTCCCCCACCATCAAGCCCCCGTCTACGACGACACAACCCTCATCGGGACCCCCAACCCAGAGTCCACACCGCCGCAGGAGACAGACACCCCTGCAAGCCGCCAAATCCCCCAGCGACCCCTGCCTCAACAAATACGGTGGGCTATCCCTAACCTATACTTATGGTTCCAGCGCCGCCTATACCTTCCTCCTATGCGACGTCGTTCCGTGCGTAGGCGGACCCGCAGCCTGGGAGAAGTACGATGCATACATCTGCGATGCTCCCAAGGGTTCCTTCGCGGGAGTCCAGGGCAACGGGGTAATGACGTCCCCGGACAACAGCCAGAGCTGGTGTCGAGGATGGGGTAATGTACTATGGATGACGGGGAGGCACCAGGGGTACTATGTGACTAACCGCTCTCAGACTCTCCACTCTCTCGGTGTAAATACTGACTCTGCCTATTTCGTGTTCGGGGTGTCCCAATCCGGCACGGACACGGCGGCTTTGTTGAAAATAAATTTCAGAAAGGCCCCCACCACACCCACCGCACCAGCCTCCAGGGCCAACACGACAACTCCTAAACCCCCCGTCCGACCCATAATGACTCGCGACGGCCCGGTCACGATTTTTGATTTAAATTCCGTGGGGCGACTCCCCACCCACGATTCCATCGCACTCGCGACCGGCTACGCAGACGATAATGCATGGCTTAGCTGGATTGCTGCTACGATCCGATTCCAGGGGCTGTCCGACTGCGTAGCCTGTGCGTCAGCTCGCCCCCATCTAATCTCGACCCCAGTACTGTTCGATTTTACCAGCGACCCCATCGGTTCTCACTGCATGTTAGCTCTGTTTGTTACCCCCAAACCGGCCGGCTGCGGCCTCCTTAGCTCTCTGTTTCCACCCGGCCTTAACGACTCGATTCCCCCGGTGTACTCCCCTGGGGAGTACACCCACTCTTGCATCACCAGGGTCGGAGCGGTAAATGTTGGGGTGGTACCACCATCGTGGTGCCACTCCATCACGAACGTTACGCTTTGGCCCAACATGACCGAACCGGGCCTAGGACGCCAAGACCTATTCTGGTCCTGTGACAAATTCACCCTTAGACTTACACTCCCGGCACAATGGTCCGGAACCTGCATTATAGTGCGCCTACTTATGCCCGTCACGCTCTTTACCCGGGGTTCGCCCGGGCCCGATAACCGAACTACCTCTCGACACCGCCGCGACTCCGCTCTCACCGACCACTTTGACCTAACCAAGAACACCCCCACGTACATGGATAGCATAGGCATTCCCCGGGGCGTTCCGAACCAGTTTAAGTTAGCAGACCAGATAGCCGCGGGTTTCGAGAACATACCCCTTATCTCTGCCATAATTCCAATCACCCCCAACAAAAACGTAGATCGCATTAATTACATTCACTACAACGTCCAGCGCCCATCCAACCTGACTCGCGACGCGGTAGAAGGGTTGGCCTCACAACTGGCCGCCACCTCTCTAATGGCGTATCAAAACCGTCTAGCCCTAGACATGTTTTTAGCCGAGAAAGGGGGGGTCTGTTCGATGTTTGGGGCTCAGTGCTGCACCTTCATTCCCAACAACACGGCCCCTGACGGGTCAGTGACAAGGGCCCTGGCCGGCCTTCGAGCTCTTTCCGTCCAGATGGCAGAGGACTCTGGGATCGACAACCCCATGGAGAAATGGATGACCGACATGTTCGGCAAGTGGAAGGGCCTTCTCATGGCCGTCCTGACATCCCTGGCCTGCTTCGTCGGGATTGTGGTCTGCTGCGGGTGTTGCTGCATCCCCTGTGCCCGCACCCTCTGCTCACGCCTCATCACCACGGCCCTCGAAAAGGAGAAACAACAGCCCCCTCCCTACTCCGAAGCAGCCCCCCTCATGCCCCTTCTGGATTGCCTGGACGAGCTTCCCCTGGACGACCAGATGGTGCCTGAAAAATTTGACTATGGAGCTCGGGGATACACACGGGCGAGATTCCAGGGGCCTTGATTGCCCGTTTATCAGATGAGGTCCTGAGCGCAGTTGAATAAAAGGGTCTAATGCTCAGGTGGCGCCTTGCGTCCACCTGCCCGTGATGACGCTCAGGGCTATTCCGTGGTTTCAGTTGTTCCCGTGCCCCGTGCCTACCCTGGATACCCCATGCGTGTGATTGCTTATTGTTACACGACCAGCTAACTCCTCCTCACATCCTTAGTGTGTGGTCACCTAGGGATGGGTTGAGGGGGATTGCCATTCGTTATGCACCTCATATCTTTCTGATATTATTATTATTATTTAGGGACACATTTCATGGTTGCATTTCTTTCCTGTGATTGTTATGGTGTAGTGTTTGTGTGATTGTTGCGTTTTTGTTTGTATCGTTATTGTTTACTGTTAGTTTTATTGTTGCATTTTGTTGTTATTGTTATGGTTTGGTGTTGGTTTTGTTGTGTATCACCTGCTGCCACTTTATTTGGTATTGTCTGTTCGCGATGTAAGGCCGGGGTGGATGCCACCCCCTAGGTGGGGTGTGTATGGCATACCCATGTCTGAAGCATGGGTGGCGTTTCTCCCACGTGGTTCCCCATACACCCGGTCCAGCGACTTATTTTAGTCCCATGCTCATGGTTGTTTGTTTTTATGATAATTTTGCCTTCTTTCTGTTATTTCTAAAAGTGTTATGATGGTGGTCCCGCGCTGAAGTCCTATCCCTCGTACCCCTAATGAGTAAAAGTCGTCTTGCGACGACTTGAGGGGGATATGTTGGGCAAAATAACCTGCTGAGCACATATAAATATAGCTAACTCCCACCCTAGCTTGAGGAGCACAACACATGGCAGTCACGTTACAATATAGTCAGCTTTTAACACATAACACAAACATGATAATATAGTCAGGTCAAGGCCAGAGCCAAGGCCCCATTTCCCAAGCAGGCAAATGGTAGACACTAACGGGAGAGCCACATTAATTCATCACACAAGAGATACTTCGATCACACAAGAGATACTTCGAGCACACAAGAGATACTTCGAGAACAAAGGAGACACTGAGGAGCTCTTCCCCGTTAGTAGGAACACAAGAAGATACACTTGCATACACCAGGGCCTGAGAGCCAAGGTCAAGCAAAAACACACAGAACCACACACACCTCATCAAGAGGAGGATACAGTATAAAACTGTATCACACAGGGACTCATGACCCTCCACCTTCTTCTGAAGCAGACCTTCCACGGAGGCGAAGCTCCGGACGAACCATCAGCGCTGATTAGGGACTTAGACATATTCGATTTCTCACGCTTTATGACTCTGTATAACCGTTGCCACTTTACTTAATAAATCCAAGGTCCTCGTGCCGATAGACTTTATTACCTCTCCGTCTCATTTTATCTGATCCAGTAACTAGACAGACCGTTTTTCCCTTCAGAGAGTAGGCTATGATATAAGAATTACGAAAGAGCGAGAATAGAATAGAAACACACACACGCACACAGACACACGATCAGATGGATCCGACCTGGAATTCCGTTGCGATGGGTTTCCTCCATCAGCGACTTATACATTATAAACAAATTATGTAAAACAAAACCCCTCTTTCATTTTAAAATAATAGTATGTAAATATGTTGAATAGGCCTAGATCTTTGTTATACTTTTAAAATGTTCCTATATAGCCTATTTTATAGCTTACACACTGATATTTTAAAACAGGAATGCGAAATGCATCCTGGGATATTTAACGGTCCCAAGTCCACACAAGTCACCATCGATGCAGGCTCGATATTTCGGCCAATTTAAGAACGCATCAAGAACACTTCCGGGTTTTACGACAGTACTTGGCCTGATGCGTACTTTGAATTGGAACAGTACTTGGGCTACGACTGATGACGTTTCACAAGAACGCAAGCACACAAGTACAGATAAGAACGCGAATAGGCTACTTGCACAAGCACTTCCTGATTCGCCGTAATACAGCTTCACAGCTTCCGGTCAAATATGGCGACGTTCTACACCCTGCGTTTACAAGAGCTGCCGACAATAAACATCACTGATGTATATCGATTATGTAGGGAAACGAAAACTCCGACCAGCAAATTGGAGAAGGGGTTTAGGCTGTATGCTGTGACCTATATTCACAGCTACGAAGAAAAGAAAACTACGTCTAACGCTAGCTACTGTCAAAGTCTAGTCTGTCAGTTAACTTAACTGGACGTTCGATCATCAAGTTCGTGGGTGAGAGGCTGCCCAGAGACTTTTGGATTTACGCCAGGGCAGTCGCAGCGTGGCAGAGCTTGTGATTGATTTCCGTATCTACGCAGCAGAGAGCGGCTGGTGTGACGACGCTCTGAGAGACGTTTTTCAGCGCTCCCTGGCTTATCATCTACGGGATGAGATCGCGTTGCGGGACGAGCCGTCCGCACTCATTACTCTCGCCATGCAATTGGACAACCGCATTCGGGAGCGAAGGAGGGAGAGTGTCGTCCGGACCCCGTCATCTTTTCCTTCCCAGCACACGACAGTGAGACCTCCGCCGCGGATTACCGAGGCCTTTCGTGAACCTCCGAGCCTTCCCGAGCCAGAGCCCATGCAGCTGGGGCGCGTTCACCTAACCTTAGAGGAACGCGACCAGCGGTGACGGACGGGCGCTTGCATGTATTATGGAAGGACGGGCCATATCCTCCTTCACTGTCCCCGGCGCCCGGGAAACGGTCCGGCTCGGTCGTAATGGGAGTTTATCGATCGAGTTGTGTCCCTAATTATTCTAACTCCCGTACTCTGCTCAAGGCCACTCTGTCGTGGCAGAACCGCTCCTTGCCCCTCTCCGCCCTCGTCGATTCCGGAGCAGACAAGTTTGGACCGAAAGGTGGCTCGACAGCTGGGAGTAGACCTCATCCCACTCGACGTGTCTATGGAGGTGAGTGCGCTCAACGGATTGCACCTGGACAGGATTGAGCATAAGACCGCTCCCATGTCCTTGCTGCTTTCCGGTAACCATCAGGAAAAGATTTTGTTTCACCTCATTGACTCATCCCAGACTCCTGTGGTCCTGGGCCATCCCTGGCTTCGTCTTCATAACCCCAGTTTTGAGTGGGCCTCTGGTAAGATCACTGCTTGGAGTACCCATTGCCTATTGAACTGTTTACGCTCCACTTAAGAACCTACGGCAGTCGCCCCACCGACGGTCCCGGAGTCCCCGGACCTCACGTTGGTGCCCCTGGACTATCATGATTTAGGACCTGTATTCAGTAAACAACTCCCTCTATCGCCCTTATGATTGTGCCATTGATTTACTTCCTTGTTCCCCTCTCCCTAGCAGCCGCCTGTTTAACCTCTCACTTCCAGAACGAGAGGCCATGGAGGGGTATATCCGGGACTCTCTTGCCGCGGGGATTATTCGTCCCTCATCTTCACCGGTAGGAGCAGGGTTTTTTTTTGTTTCCAAGAAGGACAAGTCCCTTCGCCCCTGCATTGATTATAGGGGACTCAACGACATTACGATTAAGAACAAGTACTCGTTGCCCCTCATAGACTCTGCCTTTGTTCCTCTGCGGGGAGCTACAGTTTTTACCAAGCTGGACCTCCGTAACGCCTACCACTTGGTCCGCATCCGAGAAGGGGACGAGTGGAAGACAGGCTTCACTACCCCATTAGGTCATTTCGAGTACCTGGAGATGCCTTTTGGACTTACAAATGCCCCTGCAGTATTTCAGGCCCTGGTCAATGACGTATTGAGAGACATGCTCCATCAGTTTGTGTTCGTGTACATTGATGATATCCTGATTTTCTCCCGGTCCCTCGCAGAACACAAGCTGCATGTCCGTCAAGTACTGCAGCGTCTCTTGGAGAATCGACTATTTGTCAAGGCGTAGAAATGCGAATTCCATGTCATCGGTGACCTTCCTGGGATTCATTATCAGCCAGGGGAGGCTGGAGATGGATCCAGGGAAGGTAACTGCTGTAGCTGATGGGCCTACTCCCACCAATCGCAAGCAGCTCCAACGCTTTCTGGGGTTTGCAAACTTCTACAGAAGGTTCATTAGGAACTTCAGCCGCATCGCCGCGCCCCTCACAGCGCTGACCTCCGTCAAGGTGACCTTCAGATGGACCTCGGAGGCCGTGGCGGCCTTCGAGGTGTTGAAGCAACGCTTCGTCTCCGCTCCGGTTCTCACGCAGCCCGATGGCAAGCTGCAATTCGTGGTGAAGGTCGACGCATCGGACACTGGGGTTGGAGCTGTACTGTCCCAACGCTCAGCCTCGGACGGTAAGCTTCACCCTTGTGCTTTCCTCTCTCGAGGGCTATCTCCCCCAGAGCGGAACTACGACGTGGGAAATCGGGAGCTCCTCGCCGTCAAGCCCGCGCTCGAGGAGTGGCGTCACTGGCTGGAGGGGGCGGAACTGCCGTTCGTCGTGTGGACGGACCACAAGAATCTAAGTTATATTCAATCTGCAAAACGTCTCAACTCCCGCCAGGCAAGGTGGGCGCTATTTTTTGGTCGCTTTAAATTCTCCCTTTCCTGTCGCCCAGGTTCCCGCAACACCAAGCCGTTCGCATTGTCCCGTTTGCACTCCGTGGACGAGGAGTGCTCTGGTTTGGACTCCATTCTACCACCCACTTGTGTGGTGGGCTCAGTGGTCTGGAAGATTGAGTCCTTGGTTACCCAGGCCCAGGCTCATCAGGCCGATCCGGGCACGGGCCCTCCCGGTCGGTTGTTCGTTCCGGATGCAGTCCATTCAGACGTGTTACAGTGGGGTCACTCGTCGAGGCTGGCTTGTCATCCCGGGATCAACCGGACCCTGGCTTTCCTGCAACACCGGTTCTGGTGGCCTACCATGGACCGAGACACCCAGTCTTTCATCGCCGCATGTACCACCTGTGCGCGCAACAAAACAACCAACAAACCCCGGTCGGGACTGCTTCGCCCGCTCTTCATCCCCAGTCGTCCGTGGTCCAACATCGCCCTGGATTTCGTTACCGGTCTCCCTCCATCCAGAGGTATCACCATAATTGATCGTTTTTCGAAGGCAGCCCACTTAATCGCACTACCCGGACTTCCCTCTGCGAGAGAGACTGCAGAGCTGATGATTTCTCAGGTTTTCCGAATACACGGCATCCCTGCGGACATCGTGTCGGACCGGGGCCCCCAATTTATCTCCCAGGTGTGGCGAGCCTTCTGTTTGGCCCTGGGAACCACAGCCAGTCTCTCCTCTGGATATCACCCTCAGACCAACGGCCAGGCGGAGCGGGCAAACCAGGAACTGGAGGGCATGCTACGCTGCGTCACAGCCGCCAATCCCGCTTCATGGAGCCTTCATCTTCCTTGGGTTGAGTACGCACACAACACACACAGAAATGACACTACCGGAATGTCTCCCTTTCTCTGCTCCCTGGGCTACCAGCCCCCGCTGTTTCTGTTCGGTCCCACATCCTACGCTGCCAACGAACATGGAACAAGGCTCGGGCTGCGCTGCTTCGGGCTTCCACCCGCTCCCAGCGACAGGCCAATCGCCACCGGACACCGGAACCTCATTACGTCCCCGGCCAGAAGGTCTGGCTCTCAACTCTCTCCAGATCTCCAGTTGAAGGTAGCCTCTCGGAAACTCGCGCCCCGGTTCATTGGACCTTTTGAAATCGAGGCCATCATAAACCCTTGTGCTGTACGTCTCCGGCTCCCTCCCTCTCTTCGGGTTCACCCCACGTTTCATGTGTTATTGATCAAGCCTGTCTCCTCCAGTCCTCTGGCGGTCGCTACGCCTGAGCCACCTTCACCGCGCATCATTGACAATCACCCGGTGTGGACGGTCCGGCAGTTGCTGGACGTACGTCCTAGGGGGCGTGGTTTCCAGTACCTGGTGGACTGGGAGGGTTACGGACCAGAACACCGGCAATGGGTGTCACGGAATATGATCATGGATGATACATTGATTTTGGATTTCCATAAAGCGCATCCTACTGCCAGACGTCCGCCAGGTGGCGTTCGTAGAGGGGGGGGTACTGTCACGGTCTCTCCCACCAAATCCTATCTGCCACTAGTTTTCTCTGTTGGTCTTGTCTGTCTCTGTCATGTTCTGTTTCATGTACGGGGGTGTGGCCTGCTGAACTCCCCAACCCAGCCACGGTGATCACCCGCACCTGACCATCATCACCAATCACGCCCACCTGTATATCTTCCCCAGTCATTCAACGCCAGATCGTCAGCTATACTTAACTGGTTAAGTTATCCTCCGACCTCTCTAGCCCTTTCTAGTTATTCTCGTTCAAGTCGCCATTCCTGATCCTGTTGTTTCCCTCCTCAGTCATCGTTGTCACGTCCACCACTCGACTCCCTTCTCCTGCCGGAAAACCAGTTCCTCCGAACCGTCGAGGGTGACTATCTGTCCAGCAATCTACCCGACCCACCAACTCCGGATCGCCACGAACATTCTCCTCTGCTCTGTGTAGCAATAAACTGTTTAATTGCTACCGACCTCGTCCTGTCGTCATTTGTGCCATGCGTTTGGGTTCACCCCGTCTTGAGCCGTAACACACATAGACCTATTAAGAAATAATAATACTATTAATCTGTAACGTAACCTATTTTCTTACCAACAATGTCCCTGCCTGACACATATCCCCGTCACGTAGGGACTAGGCTAATGACAGGCTAATACAAAAAATGTGACTGTGAAAAAGTGACTTCCCTTGTGTAAATGCCAGGTTCTATGAACATCCTTTCTGTACCGACAGCGATATATTGATGCACTTCTTATGACAAATGTACTTAGCCTATTGTAAGTTGCTTTGGATAAAAGCGTCTGCTAAATGCCCTAAATGTAAATGTAAATTCGGATGTCTGCGTCTGGGCCAGCAGACCGCTGCAGTCCAAACTCTCGCTGGAGACGTAACTCCTGTAGCTCCTTTCTGAGCTCCTGTACTTCATTTGAGACGCTTTCAGCTGCGGATGCGGACATATCCATGGCAGCCGGTTCAGGGACAGAGCAGTAGTCTTGATCGTTGAAAAGGAGATCAACTTCATCTTCCTTAGGGGCAGTTTCGACGAACCGATCCACTCTCTCCCACACGCCGCGCCTTGGGGTTCAGACTAGGGCTGCTCGATTATGGGAAAAATCATAATCACGATTATTTTGGTCAATATTGATATCACGATTATTCAAACGATTATTTTTGAGTTTGAAAACATGCATTTATTGACACAATCAATTATGACATAGAAACACGTGTAAGTATCCAAAATAAAACCTTTTTCGTGTGTAAGTGTATTGTCTGCCACAACATTCTGAATCTAACATTTGATTTTTATAAAACATTTCATGAATACAATATATTCAGCCAAATGCACTGATGAATGACTCGACTGAAATAATACATTCCCTATTTAATGTCTAGAGAACAACGGTCCCAGCATTTCTCCATAGCAAAGTTAAAAGTCACAAAGCCATAACAAACACATGGCTAATAAAAATCATATTGTTGTTAAACAGAAATACATATACAAGATGTACACTGCAAATTTCCCTGAACTTGCCAAGATTTAAAAACATGTATCAAGTTATTCATCTTCTTTTAAGATTTATTATCTATTTATCAGTTCTGAATTGGTTGTATAATCTTAAAAAGTAACTAATATATTTCTTCCATGACTCAACTAGTCAGAATATCTTAAATTTAGTAAAATTACTCTTAAAAGAAGATAAAATCCATTTCCCATATTTTCCCCCTGCCACACCCAACTTGTTTCTAGATCCAGTGATAAAGACTTGCTTGATATAAGAGTGACAGCATTTTTTTTTAAGAAAAATACAACTTTTATTCAAAAGTAATAGACACAACAAAGGGATTGATCCCCAACAGGTTCAAACAAAGGAATCTCCATTGAAACAAAATGTGACTACATGAGTAGGCTAACAGGGTAACAGAGTTAAATGACACCTCATATTTTGTTGCCACTTGGCAAGTAATGAAATTATTATTTTTTCTTCAAAAGTAAGAACAACCCGAAAGGGATGGATTTCCACTCCTCAAACGTTTTTTGAAAAATAATCAAAAATAAAAAAAATCTGTACCAAGTAACAATTATTACATAATGATAGATATAATGACCTCATGAAGTGCTAGGGCCATTTCGGTCAGCAATTATGTCACTTAGATTATATTTTATTGGGACAAACACACTTCCTTTGAAAGAAACAGAGAAATATGAGGTATGATCAATGAGGTCATGCACTAGTTCCGTTGCTTGGGCAAGAGCGGGAATTGTCACTTTGTAGGCACAGAAATCTTTGTCAAAGGTTAAGGTTTCATATGGTATAGTTTCAAAAGCACTAAAAAAGGAATTTACCATAAAAATGCCTTTCACCAATCCAAACACAGGCAAATTATCATCCACGTGAGTGATAATCAAAGACTTCCCACTTATGTATTTATTTCCATTAAGGATGAGCCATTTAACTGATACAACATTCTCTGAAATCTCCATGCCCAAAAAGTCTCTAAATTTAGCTTGAATGTACTGTAGATTTGCAACCTCGGAAATAGGCCCTAATTCTCTCTCATTTGCAAAAATAGGATGCTCACAGCCAATTTCATTCTGACAACACTCAAGGAACTGATTATGTTTAGCTAGTGACTTACAAACATTTTTAAAATTCAATTTTGAAGCCCACTGCTTAAAATAACTGTGCTTTGCTTCAAATCGCATGCACATGCATCTTATCAAAGGACCAAGGGATTTGATTTGACTGGGTAGATGCAACATGTAATGCTGCTTAGGTATTACATTACTCTCAGGGAAAAGGTGTTTGAATTGATTCAAATGTTTTTCGATCATAATTTTGAGCTGTGATATTGTTTGTAAAGAAATTACTGGAGCAAGTACTATCTGTACTATTTCAATCAATGTATTAATAAATGTAACATACTCATTGTCCACATCTCCCCAAAGAAAAGGTAGTATTTTTATAAGTATTAACATCTGCCCACATGTTTGCTTCAATTTGTTGTCATTAGAAGTTAAAGTGGTCACACTGATAGGGCAAGGCTTATCACGTACATCAAGAGGTGAATAAGGAAAATTCTGAAGAGCCGAATTGAATGCATCTAATTCTATGTCTCCTGACAAAATAAGTTTTTTTAACACAAGCTTAATTTCCATCGGTGCGACACCTTCAAAGATTACGTGCATTATATCCTGAGGAGTTTGTTGGATTATATCAAATGCAGGAAAATCAATAAGTCTGCTCCTTCTGTTTATTCCATAAGTGGTTTTGAGGTTGGCCTGTAAATTATCTGTGCTGGCTTTATCTATTTCAAAACATTGCCTAATGTGCTTTGCATGAGTTCTTTGGACAAACTCATTCTCATCAAAACTTGTTTGCATATCTTCAAAAGTACATTCGCAGTGCCTGCACTTGCGATACGCAAAACCAACCCCTTCTTTAAACCCAGCAAGCTCATGTTGGGCAAGTGTGTCTCCACACAAAGCTATCACAGCACCATATAAGTCCATATCACCGTTTTTTGTTTCAATTTTAACACCATTATAGAGTAAATCCATGTCTTTCAGAATTCTTTGTAAAACCGCATCAACACCCCACTTCTTCACATATTCAGCTTTTGCAATAGCCAGGAGTCGTATTGCTGCTAATTTAGACCTAAATTTGGGATCAATATTACCTAAACTGTAATAAACCATTAACAATTTGTTTGCTCTAGTGTAAGAACCCAGGGGATTGCATATTTCGATCTCATCTGTATACAGAATTAATTGCAATGCGTTGGGCTTCCTAGAATACAATGGATGGTTTCTGAACATATCCCCATCAACAAAGTCATATAAGTATCCCTCTCGGCTTCTTGGTGGTACAGTATTAAACATGGTAAAGATTCGCGAATCAGAAAGAAGTTGCTTAAGGCTTTCAATTAGTGGCACATAGTAAAAACCTCTTTTTCGTATGGCCATAACTCTTGAACTGCCCTTTTTGACCCGACAAATTGTCTGAGAGACAACGACTTCTTCTGGACTCACTGGACTGAAATGTTCTGAAACAGTCCATTTGTAGTAGTGGAGAAGGGATCAATGAAATTATCAAATGTAGCCAGTGCTGCATCTTGAAGCTGAGATGTCCCGGTGTGTTCTTCAAATACTTCTCTCATTTTATTCCTCAATGTTTCCAGAAGAGTGGCTTGATATTGCTGTACCCCTGTGATGATGTTGTTGACAGTCCTCTGTGAAGTTTTAAGTTTAAGTTGTTACAAGGGATTGCCATTATGTTTAGCATATCCAATAAACTATTGTAGAGTGGAACACTGGAAATGCTTACCTGTGACAGGTGGCATTGTTCACGAACACTTATGGCAAAAGCTGCTGCAGATCTGGCAATGTCAGGCCCGGTGACAGATGTTGGAGCTGTAGCTTCTCCCTGATAAATCGCACAAATACAACTTAGGCTATGCTATTGGCCATTTGTAGTTCCAAATAGGACTTTAAATTTAAATCCCACTTAGCAAGTCAATTTTAAATCATTTATTGAAAGTGTAAACTGATAGCTTATATTAGCTGCTTAGAGCTTCGATCCTATAGAGCTCGTAAGTCGCCATTGCTCATGGGACCTATGAGACCGAAAACAATGAATGGGAGTCAATGGAGAGAAAGTAATTATTTTCTGATCCCAGTCTTTATATGCCCCGGATTACACATATGTTGTTTGTGGATTTAAATGATAATTTTTCATGCAAAGAAAACTATAATTTAGCGGGATCTGTTTGCGAGTGGTGGTGACGTCTATCATACGTGTCGAGAGCAGCGGGAGTTGTAGTCCACAAAGCGCCCCACACAAAAACTAACCGTATCAAACTCCTACCCGCTAAATTATAGTTTTCTTTGCATGAAAAATTATCATTTAAATCCACAAACAACATGTGTAAACGTGGGCATATAAAGACTGGGATCAGAAAATAATTACTTTCTCTCCATTCTCTTCATTTTTTTCGGTCTTATAGGTCCCATGAGCAATGGCGACTTACGAGCTCTATAGAGTTTTTAAATGAAATTCAACAACTTCTACACGTCACATTCCCCCAGCACATAGACAAGATAGCAGAACTAGGCTCAACTGCAAACTTACTGCATTGCTTGATTGGGCCTCAGGCATCTCTGGTGGGTCCTGCGTTCCAAGTTCGAGAAGGTCAGGTGATGATTCCATGGAGCTGTCCATGGAAGGAGTCATAGAATTGCCAAATATCGATACGCCGAAGTTTTCTAATAAAGGTGGTGCGGATGTGGGTGTCGTTCTTCATTGACATGGTGGACATCCAGACGTTACATACAGGGGATGCGTTCGTTTCAGGTGACGATAAAATGAGTTAAAAACTCTGAACTCTTGCTCACAGCCATCAATCCCACAGAAAACCCAAAATTCTGCATTACGACCATGTGTGACATTGATGTGGCTAAGAAGATTCTTCAATCTAAAAGCCACAAAAATGATACAGATCATGCAGCGCCACACCGACATGTCTTCTGACGAGGTTGATCTGTGATTTTGGCGGTTCTAGGGTTTCACTGCTGGGCTACCCTGCTTCCTGTTTGGCCTTCCTCCTGATCTCCCGATTGGTTAACCGTCAAAGCAATTGTGTAAAAAAACATGTATATTATTACATATAAGACAACGTAGAATTCACAAACAATCCTCAAGATTCTCTGGAAAAAAAAAATATATATATATATTTTAAATCTTCTGCGCCGACTGTCCGTCACATCTGAATGACGTCAGTGAGGTGAACAAACTCGGCGCCAAAACGGGACTGACGCAGTAAGGAAAAGTTATCGACGACGACAAGTCAATTTCAACTGAACGCAA
Source organism: Gadus chalcogrammus (assembly GCF_026213295.1). Classification (NCBI taxonomy): domain Eukaryota; kingdom Metazoa; phylum Chordata; class Actinopteri; order Gadiformes; family Gadidae; genus Gadus; species Gadus chalcogrammus. Next base: position 28,109,205 of record NC_079426.1, read on the forward strand.
TTTTAACGTAAGTATTATGCTGCTTTGTCGTGCAAAATTGTTTTAGGACTATGTTGTTTCACTGAGGATATGTTTCCACATTCACATTCATTTGGTAACAGCCAGCTACAATTTAAAAAAATTCTGTCTAGCTAGCCATCCACATAGCTGATGTGTTAATCATTAACCAGTGGTGGACAGTAACGAAGAACAAGCCATTCGTTACTGTACTTGAATAACTATTATATTTAACCTAGAAACACCCTGTCAATCTTGAACGGTTACGTTATACGTTAAAATTATTATTCGATTTGGAAATATGATTGGTATATATCCGGCGTTTGTCCCCGTTTATATGGCTAGAGGCAAGGGGCCTTCTACATAGTTGTTCCAATGTCCATACTATCCGTACTTGTAGCCTAAGTTTGAATGCGAAGGCCGTTCCGATTCAAATCGGGCGAAAATAAGTACCGAAAGGACCCGGATGATGTACTCAAAACCATAGACATCAAGCTGTGTTCGAAATCTCGTTCCCTATTCCCTATATAGTGCACTATATAATGTACAATATATAGGGAATAGGGACAGTGTTGCCAGATTTGGTTGAGCTAAATCCGCCCAATCACGTTCCAAAACCCGCCCACTTCAGCAAAAAACCGCCCAATGACGTTTTTCACAGGAAAAAAATAATTTTTGAATAAACATTAAACGCATGTTGTGGTTCTAGTGTTATATGCGCCAAGAGTTACTTCTAATGGCTGCAATGTTTTATGCTCCGTCCGGTTGAGGAGTAATAATAAACATCCCTGGGGATTTTACCATATCGACTCGTCCTTCTGATTACGCGGTAACGCTACGGTATTAAACAATTAAGCCCAAATGGCAAGTTCTATTTTATTATCACAGACCGTGCATGTCACAGAAAATGTGGAAAAATGCACTTCCTGTATCCCAGTGCCAGGCCCAAGAATTAACAGCAGTAACATCCTATCAATGGTAACATCAACCACCTGCCTTTTCGTTAGTCCTAATAGCGTATGTGTGTGCGCGAGAAAGGTGTGTGTGTGAGTGACGTCAGCGAGTGAGTGGACGAGCGAGGAGAGTGAGCGGTAGGGTGTGTGTCTAGTGAAGAAGCGAACGAGTCCGGTAGAATAAAGTATCCATCCTGTCAATAATCGGTGGCCGCTTCATTCCGACCTATAAGCAGACACACTGCCGGTGAGGTGGGCTCTTAATTCAACGTTACAATAGCCTACCTGCAACGAGCTTTGCTGTCATCTGCTGGGGCAGGCGCGATCCACGATTTTAATTCAGGGTCGGTCTCCCATTCCTTTCTATAAAGTTTTTTATATTTCCCCCACTTCGGCATGATGCTTATTTCGCTAACAGAGTTGAGAGAGAGCGGGCTTTTGCCTCAGACTTCTGCGTCGGCGCACAACGGTTTGTTGATGTGACATCACGACGTGAAGTAGGCCTATATTGAAGTATAGGCCTACTGAGTTTTGTATTTGTACCGTTTTTAAACCATAAAATAACAGTTTGGTGTGCTGTTTTCACATTATTAAAAAACCGCCAGATATTGGCAAAAGCAGCCCAAAATGTATATACCCGCCTAATGCATTTTTTCCCCGCGAGATGAAATCTAAAGTAGCCCAATTGGGCGGGAACCCACCCAATCTGGCAACATTGAATAGGGAACGAGTGTATAGGGAACGATTTCGAACACAGCTATATATGATAGACGGAGCATCGAATGCTACCGCCTACTGGCACTGACGAGACGCGGGGCTGCCATCTTGGAGTGGTCATCCGCTCCACTCAGTGTAATCCATTTGGCTGGAGCAATGAACTGTCAGCGCATTTAATTAATCATACCTCACTGAATACCACTGATTTTCATGCGTTTTTTTGTCATACGTGTAGCTATGATAAAGGCCACATGGTTTGGCGTGTTTTATTATTCAATACCAATTATACCAATAGTACGGTAATGTTAAATCTTACTTGTGAAAAGTAATCCCCCCGATTCCTATTATGGATTTTGACTTTTGAGGGTTGTTTTATTTTAGCTCATGTACCAAACATACTTTTTCTGTGGCTGTGTCCACACACACACACACACACACACACACACACACACACACACACACACATACACACACAAACACACACACACACACACACACACACACACACTTGAACATTTCTTTACATCTATGTGACTTTTCTAAAACATATTTTCAACCTCACTATATCATCTGCAGGATCTGCATTTTCTAGTTTCAAATGATATTAGTATCAAATATCACAAGTAGAAAACATGAGTGTTAGTGTTTTTTTTTTTTTTACCTTAAATGATTTGACAGTGTTTAAAGGACATAGCAGGACATTGGAACTATATTACACCAAATTACTTTTACTATTTGATACTTAAGTTAATTTGAAGCAGGTACTTTTATACTTTTACTGAAGTCGACGTTTCAAGGGAGTATTTCCACTTTTACTGTAGTAATATTTTGCACATGTCTCAACTTTTACTCAAGTACGTGGTCTGAGTACTTTGTCCACCACTGTAGGTAACTAACCCAGACGAGCTTTTCTGAACTTGATTCTGTTTTTGGGACAGGGATATTCAGAGCTGGAGAACTACGGAGCAGCTGTCGAGCATGGATGACTTGGATGTCACAACACTGTCTGTGTTACAAGGTAAAATGTATTTGGTTTATATAAAGTATTAGTGGGTGCATGCTAATCTAACTGTGTAGGCTAGATAAGAGTAAACGAGTCCATGAGTGCGGTCTCTGTTGGCATCGTAGAGGAACGTGCATCTTATTTGCAGAGATAGCAAACTTAGCTAGCCTACTTTGTGTAGTACTGGGGATGATCAGTTGCATCCGTTATCTACGACTTGCATCAAAAGTAGCTAGTCCACCTGGCTGTCTGTCAAAAAATAGTACCACTCGGTAACGTACCGGAGATCAAAATAATAAGCTGACAGATTTTGCGTTCTAGCAAAAATGTACCCATATCAGCTTCTGAGCAATATTTTCTGTAGGTTTCATTATATTATCTGTGTGTCACAATCAACAGCTTTCTCAGCAATGGGGTTCAAAACTCAAATTGCAGAGAACTCTTGCATGCAGTAGAGTAGGGCCAGTCAAATTTGAAATACTAAAGCATGTTTGCTTGCCTGTTCCTTCTAGGTAGGGGTCTGTAGTGCATCTAGTAGGCCACGGTAGTGCCCTAAAGGATTTATTTAAAAAGCCTATGTTATCTAGATGGGATATAAACTTGTAATGAAACATGTCCCACCCTAGCCTATGCCATAGAGAGCAGTTTGCAATGTATTTTTATTGTATCAAATACAATGGTTTTCATGGAAAGTAGACATGGTGCTCTAATAGGGAGTGGATCCCAAAATAATGTTAATGTTAAAGGGAGAGTTTGGTGTAAATTCATCCATAGCCCTGTTGGTGAAGGTCACATTTTGCTGTCCGGAGTCAAATTAGTTAGTAACCATCATCCAGGTCAACCTAATGGATCATCATTATGGCATTGAATGAGTAATAGGAATTGTTGACAGTTGCTGTTAAAATGAGGGTGCATTGAAAAAAAGGAAATCATGGTTTGATAGTGAAGCTGATTATGTTTCCTCTTCCTGTATTTCTAAAGCTGCTGATGTTGATGAAGGGGTTTTAAAAACCCTCTCTCGGGAGGATCTTTTGGATCTTCTTCCTGGACCACAGAACTTTCTGCGAAGAAAGAAGTTGTGGGATCACATTCATCCAAAGGTAAATGTCCACATATGTGGCTAGAGAGAACCTGGCTGTTCAAGGTCTGTAGGATAATTGGCAAAACTAGGATAAACAGTTTTTACTGGCAAAGTGTAGATTTTTTTTTCTGGCAAAGGGTTTTTCTGACACCACACTGTAACCCTTAATAGCAAATTTGATTTAATTGCAGGAACAGAGTGAGAATGCAGTGAGAGAAGCCATTGATCAGCCATCCATGTTGCCAAGCCAGCCATCCACACATGCCATGTTACCAAGCCTGCCAAGCCAGTCATCCACAAGTGCCATGTGGCCAAGCCCGCCACGGACCTCCACCCCCAAAAGCCATCACCAGAAAACCGTAAAAATGCCGGACCCTCCTGAGTATGTGGTATACACCGATTCAGAACTTGACTTGGTTCGGAGCCAGTATTTTGAACTGCAGTGGGAAAGGGTCACAGTGCAAGATGTCTAAAGACCTATTTTGCAGACTGATAAGGAACACTGTAACCAGCATGGTGGCTATCCTCCGTGCCAGTAGTTCGTGTCATGAACAGATGTACCCTTCAAAAAGGGAAATTCAGGCAGTGGCTGAGAAGATTGTTGATTATTACCCTATGCTGCAAGACTCATCAAACACGCCTTATGTAAGTGCCTTTTCTATTTCAAATAATGTAGTGGGTTAGGCTGTGGAGTAATGACTCAAACATTTCTTTCCTACAGCTGACTGTGTACTCTAAAATGTATAAGCGTATCCAAAACATCAAGTCCCCAAGAAAAAGGCAAGGACGAATGCCACAACGGGGGGTACCTAAGAAGAGGTCTCTCCTTGAGTCAAGTCTTGAAGATGACAGTGATGCTTCAACCAATTTGTCGGTTGCTTCAACAGTAATTCTGCAGGACAGCGATGATAACGACGCTGAGCTAAGCCAAGGTATGCCAATGGAGAAGTAAATGAGTGCTAAAATATTCCACCACAATACGATTTTGTTTGTAAAGACCCGTTATCATGAACCCACTTTCTAGGGGCATGAATAAATGTCCTTGTATTTGACCTTTTCTTTGGTGTTGTATGTTAAGACCAGGACAGCCGCAAAACACAAGCAAGGCACTATCAGACATTGCAGACCATGTACAGCAAACCTAAGTCTAAGCCAAATGGAAGTGATGTTGCTCAGATTTTGGACTTGGAGTTCGAGGCCAGGCGGGCCTTTATTGATTCTGATGCAACAAAGGAAGAAGACAAGGCAGCCAAGATTATGGATGCATATCCATGTTTTAGAGATCCCCGACATGTAAGTAATTTTGCACCTTCTAACATTTGAAGCAGACACTTCTGCCGTATTCATGTCTGACAATTCTGGCGCAAAATGAACCAACCTAGGGTGTGTTAGTACATCAATATGAGTTTGAACGATTGCAGGGATTTGTTTTGACGGCATCTGAATGTAATTTGCCTTCAGCGTATGCCGCTAATTACCTCTGTGGGGGCAGCGGGTAAAGTAAAAAGAAATCGCTATTTCTATACCATTAACAAGAAATAGCGATTTAGTTTGTTTTTACCCAGTGTCCCCACAGCTAGAATTAGGAGGTAATTAGCGGCATTTTAGTTGCATCCAGATGCCGTAAAACAAATCCCTGCAATTGTTCAAACTCGTAATGATATACCAACAAACCCTAGGTTAATTTTGCGCTGGAATTGTCCTTTAGCTGTTTTCCATTGATCACAGCACAGACACCAAGTTTGTATATTTGCTGTATGCTGAATTTTGTCTTGTAGGCAGTTGACGAGCTTGGGCGTATCCTTGGTGGCGCCAACAGTAAATACATTGACGATACCAAGAAAAGATGGCAGACCTTCTGTACCAATGTCCAATTATATGGTCTGTGGAAGAAGGTCCTAAAACCCCCCATTCCTGTGGATATGGCTGGAGGTATGTTCTGTATTATAATCTGCATTGTAATCTATCAAATCATGTGCAGAATATGTGCATAGTGTATCTGACATATGGACTGGAAACCGGTCTATTCCATGCTGTTCTCTTTATGTGGTAACAGTTGGACCAAGGGGTCATGCCCGGTCTCTACAGATTCATCTGTTCCCATATAAAGTGAATGGAAAGAGGAGGCAAACGACATTTTGCCGTTCATGTATGCTGTTTACTGAAGTAACTTTTATGTGATAAATTTGCTATGTCGAATGTTAAAGTTCTATGAAGTAGAGTATTATTGTAAGGTTCAATGCATAATGAGTTTTCTCTTGTTCTGACATTGCTTCCACCCAGCGGATTTCACCATTGCCCTTCTGAAGGCATTACCATCCCTCTTCCCATCACCAACACCACCACCAAAACGTCTCGGAGGAGCCAGTGAAGCATTAATTCATGTCCTTGAGGTGAGAACTAGGTTGTGTAGTGTCCACATTGTTTTTACTCTATTATGCTCCACATCCTGACTTTTTTCACATTTGGTCAATCTGTAGGAAAATGAGGATCCCAACAAGTACCTTGAGAAACGCCAACTGTCCTCCCCAGTCCTTCTATACGACGGCAGTACCTGCATTCTCTCAATTGGCAACTCCCCTGTGAGTACCCTGGAAGATGTCTTCAATGGTATGCTTTCATTGATGGCCTACTACTACACCCTTCACTTGACCTATCCGAAGTTTGTTTCCACACTTCTGTCTGTAATTCAGACTGAGGTGCTTCATGATGCAATTCATGATCGGGATGCCACAACGGCGTACAAGAAGGCTATGAATGAATGGAAGTCGTTTGTTAAGAATTAGATCAAGCCATGCTTAAATTTCTCCTGTAATATCCAAATACAGAAAAACATTGGTTGTTCATAAAAATGTTGCTTCTGCAAAAATATTTGTTCCCTTTGTAACCTTCAGTTTGGACAGGTTAAAATAATTTCACGGGGGGGGTTAACGTTTGTTTGCAGTTTCTTTTTATGCAATATCCTGCTCTTGATTGCACATTGCTAGCATTTATTATGCGTGTGCTGAATTTATTCACAGGAAAGTATTTAAAGGTCCCATGACATGCCATCAGGTGTGGTGGGATTAGCCGTTACAGATGGAAAGCCAACCCCGACAGAAAACGACCTAATTCAGTCACGTATCACCTTCATTACGCCGTAAAAACGCTGTAAAATGTAGAAAAACTGTTTTTTACGCCGTCATGCGCAAAAAATGTGCCGCTTTTTACGCCGCAATGAAGTCCCTTAAGAGCGCGCGTAAAATACGGCGTCTCTAGTATGCTAATAATCTCCGCCCTTCTTTTCTCTCAGCCAATGCATTTGTAGTGTTTGCGCCCAATCGCTGATCAAGACTAGCAGACCAAATGCATTGGCTGAGAGAGCCGTTTAGAGGGCGGTTTGATGCTCTAAACTGCGTTTTTTACGCATGCTCTTGAAGGACTTCATTGCGTAAATTACAGCGCATCTTTTGCGCATGACTGCGTAAAAAACACTGTTCTTTTTTACGTTTTTTTTACGGCGTAATGAAGGTGATACGTGACGGCATGAGGTCGATTTCTGTCGGGGTTGGCTTGCCATAGTTACAAGCCGTTTTGGAAATCAGCACCTTATGACATCACACGGGTGGGCGTGTCCACCAGATGTGTGCTGGATAGATCAGTCTACCAGCCTACCTAGTGGACTGTAGCAAACGTTGGACATCTATCCTTCTAGGTGGACACACCCACCTGTGATGTCATAAGGGACAGATTTCCAAAACGGCTTGTAACGGCTAATCACACCACACCGGTTGGCATGTCATGGGACCTGTGAAAAAAAATTATATCTTTATGCAATATTATTTAGAGAAGTCCACTACAATTCATCTAAATTATACCAATTAATCTAAATTATATCAAGTATTAGGCTAAGATATTTTTCAAATACCATTGTCTTCAGTGAGTTATACCAAAGCACTGTACCATATTGTATACCATTCTATGAGCCAAAATGTTGCTGGCTTATTTGATATTTGTACATTTGTTTCATTTGTATATTTGGCATATTTGTTGGGTCCAGTTGAACTTCCCTGTGGAAGCTAAGTGACTCATTGAAAATCTTTTACACATTGACTGACTTTTATTTCAATGCAATTCACATTGGCGAGAAATTAAAGCAATAACCTA